>NC_057416.1:32447787-32725151 GCF_019320065.1 Cervus canadensis | reverse complement strand
CAAGGATTCTTTAATATCTGCAAATCAATCAATGTAATACACCACATTAACAAATTGAAAGATAAAAACCATATGATTATCTCAATAGATGCAGAGAAAGCCTTTGACAAAATTCAACACTCATTTATGATTAAAACCCTCCAAAAAGCAGGAATAGAAGGAACATACCTCAACATTATAAAAGCCATATATGACAAACCCACAGCAAGCATCACCCTCAATGGTGAAAAATTGAAAGCATTCCCCCTGAAATCAGGAACAAGACAAGGGTGCCCACTGTCACCACTACTATTCAACATAGTGTTGGAAGTTCTGGCCACAGCAATCAGAGCAGAAAAAGAAGTAAAAGGAATCCAGATAGGAAAAGAAGAAGTGAAACTCTCGCTGTTTGCAGATGACATGATCCTCTACATAGAAAACCCTAAAGACTCTACCAGAAAATTGCTAGAGCTAATCAATGAATATAGCAAAGTTGCAGGATATAAAATTAACACACAGAAATCCCTTGCATTCCTATATGCTAACAATGAAAAAACAGAAAGAGAAATTAAGGAAACAATACCATTCACCATTGCAACAAAAAGAATAAAATACTTAGGAGTATATCTACCTAAAGAAACAAAATACCTATACATAGAAAACTATAAAACACTGATGAAAGAATTCAAAGAGGACACAACAGATGGAGAAACATACCGTGTTCATGGATTGGAAGAATCAATATTGTCAAAATGGCTATTCTACCCAAAGCAATCTACAGATTCAATGCAATCCCTATCAAGCTACCAACGGTATTTTTCACAGAACTAGACCAAAGAATATTCTCACATTTTATATGGAAATACAAAAACCTCGGAAATAGCCAAAAGTAATCTTGAGAAAGAAGAATGGAATTGGAGGAATCAACCTGCCTGACTTCAGACTCTACTACAAAGCCACAGTCATCAAGACAGTATGGTACTGGCACAAAGACAGAAATAAAGATCAATGGAACAGAATAGAAAGCCCAGAGACAAATCCATGAACCTATGGACACCTTATCTTTGACAAAGGAGGCAAGGATATACAATGGAAAAAATACAACCTCTTTAACAAGTGGTGCTGGGAAAACTGGTCAACCACTTGTAAAAGAATGAAACTAGAACACTTTATTCTACTCTTTATCAGATAAATCAGAAAATGGCAAACTGAGGTTTCAACATAATGGAAGAATCAGTACTAACCTTAGATATGTTCTTTATCTCATGATATTTGTCCTTAATGTCCATGGTTGTTTATGCACTCTCTGCTTTGTTCCCCTGAATTTTCTCCGAAGTCTGTCAATTCTGCATTAATTCAATTCAAACAGCATTCTATTATCACAGTTCAATCATCAACATAAACTTTGGAAACTCACCTCACATTCTGACGTACAGCATGATCCAGAAGCACACTCTACTAGGCCTTTCAGTTTACATATATTATAATCACAGCAATTCTTAAACTGACATTCCTAAAATTTCATAAGAAGAAATACCATTTTAGTTCCACCACTTAATAGGTCTTGTTTCTCAGCTTCTACTTAGTACTCTATTGTATTCAACTTTTCAACTATGTAATATATTTATGTTTAGTGAAGCTTTATTATTTTACTATTTCTAGAATTCTCAAAGGCACATGCAACTATAAGAACTAAATCAATAATATCTAAAATAACAGTTGATCATTTGCATTCAATATTTAAAATATGTGGTAATTAATAAATTGGAGTTATAACATGGAAATTATAATTAATTTGGATATAACCTGGACATAAATATAACATGAAAATGGAAATGTAACATTTGAATTTCCAAAAGAAAACTTCCCAGCTGTCTTTTTAGTGACTTGTTTACTAAAATTTCCCTTTATGAATAAAGCTAAAGGAAACTTAGGCTATATATATATAACAAAAATTTATTTAATATAGGAGTCATGTGCCACATTTTACTATAATGGAAATACATTGAAAAAAGGATATTTTGACATATATATTTTTACAAGTAAATGGCAGTCAACTGTTATTCAAATTAGATGATAATTTTAAATAATGTCAACCAAATATTTTTCAATTAAATGCATTGCATTTATATAATTTATATATTCTTTAATGTTTTTATATTCTTAAAAACTTGTAAAATTAAATATCTTCCATTTACTCAAAAATCAAGTTTTAAAGATTTTGTCCTTAATAAGATTCTTCTTCATTTAAAATTTTTCAAATGTTTCTAATTTTTCTTATGTTTATGTGAATAGATATGTATTTGTAAATATTCCCATCATAGAAATAATATAGAAAACATGGAGTAAACTCTGAAGTTGTGATCATACTCTGCAGTTTCCTGAGTTTCTCACTGGTTATCTTATCCTTAAAAAATGAGTTAGAGCATGTAACTTTTTTCTGTACTCTATTTAAGTGTTTAATGTTCCAAAGTTCAATATCATTACATGAGTGTATGTGCATGTATATATTCTTTCACGAAAAGGAAATAAGGATGCATGACCAAACAATGTTTGTCAAAACTAATTATGAGAAATCAGTTTAATTTATAACAAGGTAACTTGCAAATGGTGTCTTATTTTTATTATTAGTTCTCTGATTACTAGTGTTTTTGAAAATGATTTTGCATTTTGTAAAATTTTGTTTATGAATAATCATTTCTTCTCACAATTTTCATCATTTTGCATAAGGATTTTTGTTTATTCATTTTCCTTTTTCCCCCTTTAAATAGGAGTGGCTTTTAAAAAATCTCTGACTACTCTTTTTCTCCTATGTTAATAACTTTTCCTTAAACTCTATTGTTTGTCTTATTAATGGTGTCTGTCATTTCTTGTAATTTGCAACTTTCTTCTTCCTTTATGATGATTGCATTTTATATCTCATTACTAAGACCTCCAACATGCCAAGACTATATTATCAATATTTTACTCATATTTTATTGCTTTTTAAAACTTACATACTTTTTTCCAGAAATGTACACCTCCATATTTTGTGGGATATTTATTCTAGCATTTATTACTCATAACTGTATATGTGAATACAGGAATAAATAAATGCACACACCTGCATATGTGTGTCAGTGCAAAAACAGAGCTTACACTTGTATAAAATGGGAGATATTTACAAAAATATAGGTGCCAATGCTATTCTCCCAAAATCGACCTGGGACACATCTGAATTGAACAAGCTAGGTTTATTAATAGTTTCTGCAAAGGAAAACAAATACCATGGGGAACTGTATACACCTCCATGAGAGTATGTAATTAGAGGATTGAGGCTTAGGTAATTTGGAAAGGGTTTAAAGAGTCTGGACTTTGCAAGACTAGATGCTGTCAGAAACCAGGAGTTTATCTATGATTGGGTATTTTAATAATTCTTATCTAGAAGAAGAAAGGGGCTTTCCAGGGGGCACAGTGGTAAGGAATCTTCCTGTCAAATGCAGGAGACACAGGTTGATCCTTGGGTCAGGAAGATCCCCTGGAGTAGGAAATGGTAACCCATTCCAGTATCCTTGCCTGAGAAATTTCATGGACAGAGGAGCCTGGCAGGCTACAGTCCATACGGTCATAAAAAGCCAGACACAACCGAGAGAATGGGCACACACAAACACAAGAATAAAGACAGTATTAACGCCAGGGTCGAAACGGGTAAAGAAGCAGGAAATACTCATTGGCCAGGAAAAGGGGGTGTTTGGTCACTATTGTAACTTGGACAATATTCAGGTTTTACCCTTCTCAGAAATAAAGTGGAGGGCCTTGCTTAAAGAGTGGCTTTATTCTTTTTCCTTCATCCATTTTGATTACAGATGTTTCATTTCTTAAGCCAATGGCCCAATATCACAGTGAGCCGAATTTAACAGCCTCGTAGTATGGCTTGATATTTTGTAAGGCAAAATTACCCCAAAATGAACTCATTTTCTAAAATGTTCCTTTGTAGTTGTCATTCATATGAAAAATCTGAGAGAAAACACATGACAGACAGAGCAAAACTGAAACATACAGCTAGGGGTGGCTGCTTAGTCAGTAAGTTGTATCCAACTCTTTTGTCACCCCATGGACTCTCACCCCTCTAGGTTTCTCTGTCCATGGGATTTCCCAGGCAAGAATACTCAAATGGGTTTCCATTTTCTTCTCCATGGGATCTTCCCAACCCAGGGATCAAAGTCACCTCTCCTGCATGGGCAGGCAGATTCTTTACCACTGAACCACCAGGGAAGCCCACCGCTAGTGGTTCAGTTCAGTTCAGTCACTCAGTTGTGTCCGACCCTTTGTGACCCCATGAATCACAGCACGCCAGGCCTCCCTGTCCATCACCAACTCCCGGAGTTTACTCAAACTCATGCCCATCGAGTCGGTGATGCCATCCAGCCATCTCATCCTCTGTCGTCCCCTTCTCCTCCTGCCCTCAATCTCTGCCAGCATCAGGGTCTTTTCCAACAAGTCAACTCTTGAAGGCATGAGGTGGCCAAAGTATTGGAGTTTCAGCTTCAACATCAGTCCTTCCAATGAACACCCAGGACTTATCTCCTTTAGGATGGACTGGTTGGATCTCCTTGCAGTCCAAGGGACTCTCAAGTGTCTTCTCCAATACCATAGTTCAAAGGCATCAATTTTTCGGCACTCAGCTTTCTTCGCAGTCCAACTCTCACATCCATACATGACCACTGGAAAAACCATAGCCTTGACCAGATGGACCTTTGTTGGCAAAGTAATGTCTTTGCTTTTTAATATGCTATCTAGGTTGGTCATAACTTTCCTTCCAAGGAGTAAGCATCTTTTAATTTCATGGCTGCAATCATCATCTGCAGTGATTTTGGAGCCCCCAAAAATAAAGTCTGACACTGTTTCCTTACCAGGTAGCAAAGGGAAGAGAGGTAAGGGTAAGATAAGGGCATTAAGAGATACACACTACTATGTATAAAATAAATAAACAACAAGGATATATTATAGAGCACAGAGAAATATAACCATTATTTTTAAATAACTTTAATGGAGTACAGTCTATAAAAATGTTTAAAACATCAAAAGTCCCTTTATATTCTTCCCTACTTCTCTTTAAGAAAACTTTGGAATAAACCTTCCAAGTAACACTGCTCCTAATGGGGTATTTCAAATGTATTAAAGAGTCACTCCTCACCCACTTGCACACATCTTATGTTATTATAATGAGAATTACATTATCCATGCATTCATTCAATCAACAGTGTTTGTTGAGCCTGGAATATATATCAGATACTATTCTGTGTGCTGGTGATGCAGCAATAATCAAGCCATGAACCACCTATTTCCTCTAATGTTATTTTGTTGTTGTTCTTTAGCCATTATCACCTTTTATGTATGTGTGTATGTATATTTAATGTCCTATGGCCATTGTTCCAAAAAATTAAAATAGATTCATGCACTTGGTTAACTTATATTTCGAGATAAAATTTAGGATCTGCTTTTGCAGGAGAGTAACTTTCAGGTTAAAAGGGGTATGTCGATTTGGATTTAATAAAGAGTAAATTGAATGCAATTTGACTTTAAAAGAAACAGCTATCTATTTATTGCAATTTCTGTGTGTCATTCAGTTTTGTTAAATCATTTATACTTTTCATGTACTGGAAAGAACTCATTAACTTGACACCTATTTGTTACATAGTTGTTTTTTTTTTAAGAGTGTAGTAAACATGCCTTTGTTATTTCGTTCTTTAATTATTTATTGACTTTTAAAAAATAAAGACTATTACTCTTTGTCTCAGGTATTTCACTATTGTATGCTAACAGCAATAACACTTTTTTTTATTATCAAATATAATGGATCTGCTTCTAATGAGTCACTTTATATATTAAATTTTTTATAAATTACTGCTAGACAGTTTCTTAAAACTGATACTAAATTTTATTCTGAAGTACATTTTTGAAGAAGGAGTATTTAGTGTTAAAGATTCTTCCTCAATTAGTTGTGATATGTTTTTATTTCTTTGTTTAGTATAATAATCACAAGGATAAATTTAGTTTGCCTTCTTCCAAATAAACCTCAATTGGGCAGACTTTTCTTTTGATTGTGTATGCAAGTTGTGCTTAGTCATTTAGTCATGTCCGACTCTGTGACCTCATGGATTCTAGACTACCAGGCTCCTCTGTCCATGGGGATTCTCTAGTCAAGAATACTGATGTGGGTTGCCATGCCCTCCTACAGGGGATCTTCCCAACCCAGGGATCGAACCCAGGTCTCCTGCATTGCAGGCGGATTCTTTACTATGAATTTACTTGTCAATATTTATCATAGAAAACTTGCATCTAGGTTTGTTATGCTAGACTATAGTGTGTGTTTGTGTGTGTGACTTCATAATACTGAATTTTTCTTTACTATTAAAATTAGTTAAAATTTTTATGTTTATTATCTGCCAACTAGTTCAAACTATAAGCATTCCAAATGCAGTTGGCAGATCTTGGGAGATCTCTAAAATATTTTTAATGGTTTCTATAAGGGCAACAAATTCTTAATAATAGTTAGACTTTATTTGTCTTTTATATTGTGTTGATATTTGCATTGATTGGGTAAAAGCAATTGTATAAGAAACTGCTAGAGGTCTAGTTTAAATCAGAGCTTTTGGTCATTGTATTCTTCACCATCATGTGTTCAACAGCTTCATTTAAGGAGGTCTTTGGTAAAGAACTAAAAAACTACTAAATTTGTTGAATTTTAACCTCTGAACATTCCTCTAATATTGTGTGACAAACGGAGAGCATTCATAAGCACCTTTTATGCATAATCACAGTATAGTCTCCATTACTATAGATTCTCAAGGAAAACACTTTTGTGATTGTTTGCATTACAGATTGACTAGTCACATTTACCACAGAAAGTGTTTTTACTTGAGAGAACAACTGACAGACAAACCACGGTTTTTCAGGCTTTGGTATTCGGTAGATGTTTTCTTAAAAGTGAGTATGCCTGTTACTCCAAGGAAAACAACTGAATTTGAATCGTTCAAGTGAAAACTAGAATTTTGGAAAATTTTACCATCCATAGAGGTTTCATTTTTCCACTACTTTTCTGATGACATTAGTGATTATATTAATGAATATAAGGCTATGGTATTTTATAATGAAAAATATCAATATTTAGAAACTGCATAATTCAGTGAAACAGCACCAGATATTAGAAGATTATATGCATGCAAAAGGTACACTTGAAGTGTGATATAGACCAGTGGGTTTTAGCATAATAGGATACAAATAATCCACTAATTTTGGTTTTACAACTAACAATGCAACTATTAGAAATTTTCACTTTTCAAATTTGGTGTAGTAACAAAGTAGAATATACACAATTTTCTGAAAAGCTAGTAAAATCCCCTTCTAGTTTATAACTCTATATTTGTTTGAGGATGAATTCATACACATTGGGATTGCATCTGGAAATGATACATTTGAAGAGAAATCACTATCTCATCAATATCAATGCCTCCAGTCTTACAATAAGGATTCTTTTTGAATTTGTTAAATATTTCCATGATTCCTCCTAACAAAGCTTTGCAGTTTTTTTTATTCCATGGTCATGCACATATTTTTGCTGGACACATTCTTAAACATTTCACGTTTCTTAGTTCTGTTGTAAATGGTGTCTTAAAATTTCTTTTTCTAATTTATTGCTGATATAAAGAAGTCTCTCTATTTTTGTGAACTATGTAAACAATGACCTTGATAAATGCACTTATACAAATTATAATTTATTCTTGGATTATTTCAGGTCTTAATTGTACACAATCATATTATTAGGAATGAAGTTACACTTCCAATTGTTAAATATTTTCTTGTCCTGCTTTGTTTTGCTGGTTAGTGCATCACATTCAAAATCAAGTGTAAAGGACAATAGGGGGCATCATGCCTCATTACAGACTTCAGGGAGAAAGACCATCATGTATATGATGTTAACTGTAAGATTTTATAGACACCTTCCCTTATAATACAGTAGGTTCCCTTTTAATAGAAGATTATGATTTCTCCACTGAGATAATCACACTTTAGAATTCCTTAAGTAAACCAATAAATTCTGTAATGTGTGTGCTTGTGTGTGTGTGTGCAGGTGTCATTACATTCAGTTTATAACTTTTAGTGAGAATTCTGTGACCATAAGAAATATGAGCATACATAAATCCATCCTTGGAATAGTCTCATTAGATATTTTATCAAAGATTCATGTGTATGTGTGTGTGTGTGTGTGTGTGTTTAGGTCTATCCTACTGTTTTCCACCCCATGGACGGTAACTTACCAGCCTCCCCTGTCCATGGGCTTTCCCAGGCAATAATACAGGAGTAGCTTGCCATTCCCTACTCTAGGGAATCTTCTGGACACAGGGATAGAATCTCTATGTCTTGCAACTCCTGCATTGGCAGGCAGGTTCTTCACTACTGTGCCACCTGGGAAGCCCTTTAATTAAGGTTATCTTATCCTTAAAAATGAATTACAGTGTGTAACTTTTTTCTATACTCTAGGTAATGTCGCATAAAATCAGTATAATTTCTTAATTTTTTAATTTCACCAGTAAAGACAACTGGTATGGACTTTTCTAAGTTTTAAAATTATGCACATTATTTCCTTAAAATATATAAGACTATTCACGTATTTATTTCTACTCATGTTGTTCTTTGTTCAGTTCAGTTCAGTCACTCAGTTGTGTCCGACTCCTTGCTAACCCATGGACTGCAGCACACCAGGCTTCCCTATCCATCACCAATTCCGGGAGCTTGTTCAAACTCATATCTGTCGAGTCAGTGATGCCATCCAACCATCTCATCCTCTGTTGTCCCCTTCTCCTCTTGCCTTCAATCTTGCCCAGCATCAGGGTATTTTTAATGACTCAGTTCTTCACATCAGGTGGCCAAAGTATTGGAGCTTCAGCTTCAACATCAGTCCTTCCATTGAATATTCAGGACTGACTTCCCTTAGGATTGACTGGTTTGATCTCCTTGCAGTCCAAGGGATTCTGAAGAGTCTTCTCCAACACACCATAGTTCAAATGAATCAGTTGTTCTGAGCTTAGCTTTCTTCATGGTCCAACTCTCACGTGCATACCTGACTATTGGAAAAACCATAGCTTTGACTAGACAGACCTTTGTTGGCAAAGTAATGTCTCTGCTTTTCAATATGCTGCCTAGGTTGGTCTGAAGAAGGAAATGGCAACCCACTCCAGTATTCTTGCCTGGAAAATCCTATAGATGGAGGAACCTGGTAGGCTACAGTTCATGGGGTCACAAAGAGTCGGACACAACTGAGTGACTTCACTTTCTTTTTCTAGACTATAGTCACAGATGGGGAAGGAAATAGCAACCCACTCCAATATTCTTGCCTAGAGAATCCCGTGGACAGAGGAGCCTGGTGGGCTGCAGTTCATAGGGTCACACAGAGTCTAACACAACTGAAGTGACTTAGCACCTGAAGCAGCAGCTTGGATAGCCATAGTTTTTCTTCCAAGCAGCAAGAATCTTTGAATTTCATGGCTGCAGTCACCATCTGCAATGATTTTGGAGCCCAAGAAAATAAAGTCTGTCACTGTTTCCATTTTTTCCCCATCTATTTGCTGTGAAGTGATGGGACCAGATCCCTTGATCTCCACTTTGTGAATGTTGAGTTTTAAGCCAGCTTTTTCATTCTCCTCTTTCACTTTCATCAACAGGCTCTTTAGTTTCTCTTCGCTTTCTGCCATAAGGATGGTGTCATCTGCATATCCGGGGCTATTGATATTTCTCCCAGAAATCTTGATTCCAACTTGTGCTTCATCCAGCCTGGCATTTCGCATAGATGTACTCTGCATATAAGTTAAATAAGCAGGGTGACAATACACAGCCTTGACATACTCATTTCCTGATTTGGAACCAGTCAGTTGTTCCATGTCCAGTTCTATCTGTTGCTTCTTGACCTTCATACAGATTTCTCAGGAGGCAGGTAAGGTGGTCTGGTATTCCCATCTCTTGAAGATTGTTCCACAGTTTGTTGTGATCCACACAGTCAAAGGTTTTAGTGCAGTCAATGCAGACGTTTTTCTGGAATTCTCTTGCTTTTTCTATGATCCAGTGGATGTTGGCAGTTTGGTCTCTGCTTCCTCTTTCTTTTCTAAATCCAGGTTGAGCATCTGGAAGTTCTCTGTTCATAGACTATTGAAGCCTAGGTTGGAGAACTTTTAGCATTACTTTGTTAGTGTTTGAGATCAGTGCAATTGTAAATGCTGCTTTTTTTTTTTTTTTTAACAAATATTGTTCATTTTAACCTGGTTGTTAAATTTATTAGTACAATATTTTTGATGCCATCCTACTATTTTTTCATGTCATATTATAAGACATACAGTGTTGCCTCATCTTTAAGTACCGTTATTCCTGATTTTTTTCTTTACTAATGTTAGCAGAATCTTATCCATTTTATTTATTTATAACAAGAACTTGCACTTGGGTGTAGGATGCTTGAATATAGAAGCTATGTTGACCATGAAGATGTTTTGGGTCTTCTGATGTCATCCCTGTTAGATCTGCTAACTAATTATTCTGCAATGGTCTTGGTTTTCATTACATTTCATTTTAATGCAATTCAAATTACTTTCTGCTTTGCCTATTGATTTCTTCATCCAAAACACATTCTCCTTGCTAATTTCTATCCTGGTAATTCCAGGTTTATCCTTCCCTATTCTTCCTTTATCCTTTATCCTTCCCTATTCTTGTAGCTCTTACTCCACATATAGGGGAACCCAGGTGAGGATCTGTCACCTTCTCATTGTCTCCTCAATATGTCACAGAAGAACTAGCAGCATGACCACAGGTTAGGATAAGGAATCTACTGGATCTACTCTGAGATGGATTTTCCCAAAGATACCAGGTACCACCTGGATTCTCTACATGCCTATGCTACCCATGATGTTGTTTTGGGTCCTCTTTGTAAGCCTCTTGAGTAAAGACTCTCTATTCATCATTCTATAATGATCTGGGTCTCCCCAGTGAACAGCTACAGCAAACAGCTGGAGGTCACTATGGAGGGGAATCACTGAGGAAATTGTTGCTTTATATCCTTACTGGGGCCACTGTAGGATCTCAACTTCAACTTGAACAATGAACTCTGGCTCTGAAACTGGCTTGGTTGCATAAATTTAGCAAGGAATTGTGAATTTCCATTAGTAATATTTGGCAACAGCCCTTTGTTCACCTCTTGTTAGCTTTCAGCTACATACATCAAGGACTCTCATCATTGACCACCCAGATCTCTCTTAATCACAGATGCTTGGCCTCAGCTATTTTGGAATTCAGCAATCCCTAGTGGCATTGAATGCCCAACTCCATAATGGTACTTCCAGCCACCAACCCTAGTTTATAGAGGAAAGCTACCCCTGAGATTTTCAGCAATGTTGGAATCTCCTTGGAAATGCACTTCTTCATTGCTTTAGTGAAAGGGGTGCACTCTGGGCCACTCAAATAATTAGGTGCTAGTTTTTTTTTTAATTAAAATATGGCCATTACTCAACTTTTGATTCTTCCTGTATTACTCCATTAAGGTAGTCCTGGCATAACAACCTCATTTATTATAGCCCAGATTGTTTCCCATCTTCAAAGCTCAACCCAGCAGCAAATCAAGGCTGGCCCTAGGTTATCTTGGATGAAAGGATGCTCATGTTCACTCAGTTGTGTCCAACCTTTTGCAGTCTCATGGACTATAGCCCACCAGGCTCCTCTGTCCATGGTGTTTTCCAGGCAAGAATACTGGAGTGAGTTACTACTCCCTTCTCCAGGGGATACTCCCAACCAAGGGATCGAACTTGCTTCTCTTGCACCTCCTGCATAGCAGGCAGATTCTTGACCAATGAGCCACCTGGGAAGGCCCCTAGTGTGAACGTTGCTCAGTCATGTCTAACTCTTTGCAACCCCATGGACTGTATAGTCCATGGAATTCTCCAGGCCAGAATACTGGAGTGGGTAGTCTTTCCCTTCTCCAGGGGATCTTTCCAACTCAGGGCTCAAACCCAGGTCTCCTTCATTGCAGGCAGATTCTTTACCAGCTGAGCAACAAGGGAAGTCCCCTGCCAAGACATTAAATCCTAATTCACTAGACAGCATCCCCCTATCAATAAACTCTACCTTACCTAGGCTTATATTTCAATATCTTAGGGCCAACATCCTTGATATCCCTCCCTGGCATGTTCTCCATGTTTTTGCCCACACATGTTAGCAAATTCTACAATTCAAAGAAATAACCTCTCTATTCCATAGCAGAGAGTATGTCTTCACTTGGGCTGTGTTTAGACTTTACACTAACTGGTGGTCTGGTTCCAACAAGGGAAGGCAGAGACAGATCTTGAGAAGAATAGGCCTCCTCTTGTGAGACATCCATCTCACGTAAGTCACTATGGTCCACACACAACATGATGCTCTGCTCCACCAGGAGGCGGGCAGTAACTTCACAGCCCAGGGGCTTCTGAGGAATCTGGAGGTTTAAGTTTCTCAAGTGCATCTATTCAAATGTGCCAAATCCAGACATGAGGACATGAGTACCTATTACTATGTGGCCAGCATGAAATAACACTTTCAGAATCCTATATATATATATATAATTTTGTCTATTTATTATTTTTGGCTTCACTGGGTCTTCACTGCTGCATGCGGGCTTTCTCTAGTTGCGGTGCACAGGCTTCTCATTGCGGCAGCATCTCTTGTTGCAGAGCTGCATCTCTTGTTGCAGAGCTCAGGCTCTAGAGCCTTCAGGTTTTGGCAGTTGCAGCTACCGGGCTCTAGAGAACAGACTCAGTAGTTGTGGTGCACAGGCTTAGTTGCTCTGTGGCATGTGGATTCTTCCTGAATCAGTGATGGAAACTGTCTTTTGCACTGCAAGTGGATTCTTCACCACTGAGCCACCAGGGAGGCTCCAGAATCCTGAGTATCTGCTTCCTAGGACAATTTCTGATTCAACTAATGTGCTTTGAGTTTCCCCAGAAAGAGACTCTGAAACAAGGATTGTCACTGTGGTGGTTTAATTGTGCTCAACTCTTTTGTTGAGCACAAACAACAAAATTGTTTGTTGTGCTAAATTGTGCCCAACTCTTTTGCGACTGTAGCCCACCAGGCTCCTCCATCCATGGGATTTCCCAGGCAAGAATACCGGAGTGAGTTGTCACTCCCTTCTCCAGGGGATCTTCCCAACCCAGCGATCAAACGCACATCTCCTGTATTGGCAGATGGATTCTTTACCACTGAGCCATCTGGAAAGCCTGCAATGAAGATGCATATTAGTAATTTATTTGGAAGGTGTATTATTTCCCTACTCATGCTGTTACAAATGACCACAAACTTAGTGGTCAAACTTAAAATTACACAAGCTAATTTTCTCATGCTTTCTATAGGTCAGAATTTCAGATAGGTAAACTAGGTCAGGTTATTTGCTTACAGTTTCACAAGTGTAAAACCACAATTTGGAGAATAAGCATCCTGTTGCTTTGGTCGCCATCAGCCAAGGGCTAGTCTTTTCTCCAAGAAAATACCAAAATTTCATCTTATTCTTCCATGTGTCTTCCTCCAGAAGTAGCAGTTTGAGTCCCTCTCACTTTCCAAGGCTTTTTGATCCCCTTTCTGTAACAGCTCTCTGATTTCACCTGGAGAACATTCTGTTTTTGAGGGCTCATGTGCTTAGACTGGACCCACCCAGATAATCCAGAATAATGTCCCTTCTTTAAGGTCCATAAGCTTAATTACTTCTGCAAATTACTTTCTGCCATGTAATATGCATACCCACAAATTCCAGGGATTTGAGAACAGATGTATTTGAAGGTTCATTCTGCCTACACCAAAGCACTGGCATGGGATATTAGGGAAGGGAAGCAAGCCAACACATTTAAATTTGTGAGCTGGTTATGGCTTCTGTAAGATAAAGCTAAATCTCACAAGTATCATTTCATTGCATATATATATACCACATCTTCTTTATCCATTTCTCTTTCGATGGACATGTACATTGCTTCCATGCCTTGGCTATTGTAAACAAGGCTGCAATAAACATTGGAGTGCATGTATCTTTTTAAATTATGGTTTTCCCTGGATATTTTCCCAGCAGTGGGATTGTAATACCATGGGATATTACTCAGCCATTAAAAAGAATGGAATAATGCCATTTGCAGCAACATGGATGGACCTAGGGACTGCAATGCTGCGTGAAGTAAGTCAGACATAGAAGATGAAATATCATATGACATTCCTGACATGTATAACCTAAAAAGAAATGATACAAATGAACTTACATACAAAAGAGAAAGAGACTCACAGACTTAGAGGACCAACTTATGGTTGTCAGTGCACACCACTATATTTAAATGAATGACCAACAAGGACCTCCTGTATAGCCCATGGAACTTTGCTCAATGTTATGTGGCAGCTTGGATAGGAGGGGAGTTTGGGGAGAATGGAGATATATATATATATATGTAGCTGAATCCCTTCACTGTTCACCTGAAACCATCACAACATTGATAATTGTCTATCATCCAATACAAAATAAAAAGTTAAAATAAAAAAATATCCCACAAGTAACTCTGGGAAATGATACAGAGTTGGGGACAGAAAACATTTTTTGTAAAGGATGAAACAGCAAATAGTTTCAGTTTTGTAGAAATGCTATGCCATACAGTTTTTGTTGCAACCATTCAACTCCACTGTTATAGCACAAAAACAGCCATAAACAACATGCCAATATATAAGCATGGCTGCATTCCAATAAAGTACCATTTACAAAAGTGAATGGCAGCTGAACTTGGTCCATTGGCTATAGTTTGTAGAACTCTGATGCAGAGCGTGCTTTAGAGAATTTCCTCATGCAGAGCAAACAACTGGGGACATTATCCACAATCCTAATTATCTGAGGACTGATTGCTAGTCCTGAGTGCATTAAGTTCTCCTTGATAACTGCCCAAGTATTCTACTCTTGAGGGCAGAACAAACACTACAACACAAAGTATCAGGTACATGAAGCAAAAACATGCAGCAGGAATAACCAGTGCCGAGGAAATATGGCCGAGCATGGTCAGCATATGCTGTAGTTATCAGTCTATCTGTAGCCTGCAGCTGTGGAAGCTCACATTGTGTAGATTTAGCCCTAGATTATGCTGCTTCATTTTATCTTTCATTAAAAATAATCAGATTTGTCAAATAACTGGCACACATTCAGGGGTAGGTCAATGCAAGATGTGAATAGTGCTATTTGTCAAAAAACTAAGATGACACTGGAAAATCTGAGATAGTCAGAAAACATATATACATATACACACACACACACACACATACATATAAGGAGATGGTAGATGGTTAAGAGAATTTGTAAGGATTTAAGTTACATAAATGAGTAGTGGTTAGCTATTTTTCTTGGTGGATAAGAAAGTCATATAGCTGCTGGGGGAGTAATCATGAAGAAACTTTATTTTATTTAAATGGGGGCATTGCTAAATATTAGAAAATAATGATACTATAACAAACTAAATATCTGGTCCTATCAGTTGAGAATAGTGTTAATTGCACATTTGGTTGATGGAGATACAGTATAATAGATTCCATATTTATCTTTATAAGGATTATAAAGAACAAATTTTGATCATCCTGAAACCTGGAAATACAGGAATATTTGAGAATAATTAAGAAAAACCCATTACAATGTTTAGACATTCTCGCAATGACAAATGACAGAAAAATGCTGGACCAAATTCAGAAGTTTATAAAGAAAACAGAGACTGAAGTCTCTAAAAAGGTTTCATTTAGTATACATACTCAAAAATTCTCTGCTGGCATAATTGGGAATGGTGTGTACAAACCCAGATTTCATGACTACTCATCTTCTCAGTTTAAGAGGTATGTGGAAGTGATTCATACATCTTAATTTATCCTCACTTTTATAACTTAATTCTACTGAAGACTTAGTTGCATATATTATTCCATATATACTATGGTTGCTTATTAGAAACATACAAAATTGTGCTCAGATTTCAGCCTTAATCGCTCACCTGTTCACTGCCACAGTCACATTCTTCATGCATTTCCAAAATCCCATTACCACACACTGATTGATTTTGATAGAATGGTTTCAGTATTGAAAACTTCTGAAGACACTGAGCTTCAAATGTTGAAACAAAATATCTATATTCATGCATGCTACAGTTGCTAAAAATCTTTACACCACTGGAAACTCTAAAATGAAATAATCCTCAGGTTAAATAAACCTAGCTAATAAAACCACATCTAAACAATGCACCATATATAATGATATGAATTGTAAGATGCTCCAAACAAAAAACTAATGCTTTTTTGTGGAGACAATGTCAATCATGGCTAATTTTTTAAAATTTTCTTTTTAATTGGAGGATAATTATTTTACAATATGGTGATAATTTCTGCCATACATCAACATAAGTGAGCCACAAGCACAC
Organism: Cervus canadensis; assembly: GCF_019320065.1. NCBI lineage: Eukaryota > Metazoa > Chordata > Mammalia > Artiodactyla > Cervidae > Cervus > Cervus canadensis. The sequence continues at coordinate 32,708,706 of NC_057416.1, read as the reverse complement.
ACATGTCCCCTCCTCTTAAACCTCCCTCCCAATTCCCTCCCCAACCCACCGCTCTAGGTTGTCACAGAGCACCAGCTTTGGATTCCCTGCATTAATACAGCAAATTCCCACTGGCTATCTATTTTACAGATGGTAATGTATATGTTTCAATCTACTCTCTCCTAACATTCTATCACAATAACTGAATTTATCCAGCTTTAATAAAAATTAGCCCCTCTACTTAAGCACTAGATCCTACATTCTCTCCTACATTACTCCGTGATTTTGCTCCTGTGTTCCTTATATCCAACATCATCTTTTCCTCCTCTTCTCTTTATTTTGATCGATCTATAGTTACATCATATCTCCCATCAATAAAATCTCTCCTTTGATTATAAATTCCACCCCATAATCACGAAAAGGTCACCTATGTCTATTATCTCCATTTTACTGCCTCCCACAGAGTTCATCAAGTTCCTTAAAAATAACCTAAAATATTGACTGGAATTGTACTGAACTTATAAACTTCTTCTGGAAAAGTTAGACATTTTATAGTAAGTCATCTATTTCCTTAGTGCTGGTATACAGACTAGTTTTCAAGATTGATCACTCTGATGAATTTTCTGATATTGTTGTTCTGATGGTACACTGACTGATTCTGCTGCCTGTGCATAGGTAGTCAATCATAATATCTGCAAATAAGGACATCTACTTTCTTATTCAAATCTTTTCTTTTTTTTTTCCCCCTCAAAATAATAGCCCAAGTGACCAGTTAGCCAAGGGTGATTTTGCTTTGAACAACAGATACAACAACAATATAAACAGCAAAAGTATCTGTGTGAATACAATATTTCATAGTCCTCGTAAATCTTTACATTTTTCCTCGAATTCCCTTTAGTGAATATTTCATTATTATGGGATCCACCACTTTCTGGAGTCTTGTATCACATGGACAAATTCACTAGTGTGATTTTTCCTCATGCACAACATTCCCTCCCAATTTTTTGATGTGGGATTGAGTATAAAAAATAAATTCATTATGTCTTGTAACCAACTGCACAAATATATGCATGACATTAATTTGAGAGAAAAACAAGGCTTACATTGCTTCATGGTTCATTATGCACTTAGCTGTTGGACAGGAACACTCCTGGATGTCATCATATGCTAACCCTATTTTAAGGCCAAGTAGTTGAGCTATAATAACTGAAAATCCCTCCAGTGTTATTATGCCTGGATACTGAAATAAAGAAAGTTGAAGAGAAAACCAATATATGAGAAGAAAATGAAAGCAAGTAATACATCAAAAGAGCTTTGTTCCTATAAAATTTTATATTTTAATACTTTTGCATGTTGACCATATTTATACTTATTTTGATAAATCATCAATCTGAATATCCATATTAATTAATTTATTAAAAAATCACAAGATAAGGTAGTGCAATCAAACACATTTAACTTTTTTATTAAATCAATTCATTCAATTAACAAATATAGTTCAATATAGACATGGGTCAGGCACTATGATAAAAGATGAGAATATAGTGGCATGTATGAAAAGAAGGGACTTTGTCCACACTTGGAGCGTATTTTACAGAAGAGGGGAAAGAAAATTAGTTGGAAAGTAACAACAAACCTACCAGATATAAAGAAAACATGAAAAGTGCTCTAAAGAAATGGAACCCTTCAACAGAGAATTCTGAGGAGGGGTATAACTGTATAGTTCAGATAGTTAGAAAAGTCTATTTGTGGCACTGATGCTTAGGATGAGATACAAACTTTGGGAAATGACCCACCATTATGAATATGGTAGCAAACTTGTTTGGGAAGCTGTTCAAAGGCTGTACTATAATGAGTGAAGTAAAGAAATGACAGGATGAAAGTTCAAGACACAGGCAAGGCCGTGGTAAAGAAATCTGGAGTGAGATGTCCACCCAAAAAGACTGAGAGTAGTGAAGAGTAGCATTTCATATGAATGGAATGTAAATTGTATTCATTTCATAAATAAATATAGTTTATTTATGTAAATAAATGCATTTATTAAATTTATTTAATAATTACAAAATTTTTAGAACTTAAAAGTTACAAAAAAGTGTTTAGAACTTCCCAGTTTTTCTACATCAAAACAAATTACCATGAGTAAAATTTAATTCATACACTAAATGAAGATATTGTGTTTGTGTATGTGCATGGTATAAGGCATGGTGACTACAGTTGATGAGACTGCATTATATACTTGAAATCTGTCAAGAAAGTGGGTCTTAAGCATTTTCATAAATAAAGTGATCCTATGAGCTGCAGCACGCCAGGCCTCCTTGTCCATCACCAACTCCCGTAGCTTACCCAAACGCATGTCCATTGAGTTGGTGATGCCATCCAACCATCTCATCCTCTGTCATCCCCTTTTCCTCCTGCCCTCAATCTTTCCCAGCATCAGGGTCTTTTCAAATGAGTCAGCTCTTCTCTTCAGGTGGCCAAAGTATTGGAGTTTCAGCTTCAGTATCAGTCCTTCCAATGCATATTCAGGATTGATTTCCTTTAGGATGTACTGGTTGGATCCCCTTGCAGTCCAAGGGACTCTTAAGAGTCTTCTCCAACACCACAGTACAAAAGCATCAAATCTTCAGTGCTCAGCTTTCTTTATAGTCCAAATCTCACATCCATACATGACTACTGGAAAAACCATAGCCTTGACTAGGTGGCCCTTTGTTGGCAAAGTAATGGCTCTGCTTTTGAATATGCTGTCTAGGTTGGTCATAACTTTCCTTCCAAGGAGTAAGTGTCTTTTCATTGCATGACTGTAGTCACCATCTGCAGTGATTTTGGAGCCCCCCAAAATAAAGTATCTCATTGTTTCCACTGTCTCCCCATCTACTTCCCATGAAGTGATGGGACCGGATGCCATGATCTTTGTCTTCTGAATGTTGAGCTTTAAGCCAACTTTTTCATTCTTCTCTTTCACTTTCATCAAGAGGCTTTTTAGTTCTTCTTCACTTTCTGCCATAAGGGTGGTGTCATCTGCATATCTGAGGTTATGATATTTCTCCCAGCAATCTTGATTCCAGCTTGTGCTTCATCCAGCCCTGTGTTTCTCATTATGTACTCTGCACATAAGTTAAATAAGCAGGGTGATAATATACAGCCTTGACGTACTCCTTTTCCTATTTGGAACCAGTCTGTTGTTCCATGTCCATTTCTAACTGTTGCTTCCTGACCTGCCTACAGGTTTCTCAAGAGGCAGGTCAGGTGGTCTGGTATTCCCATCTCTTTCAGAATTTTCCACATTACACTTTAATTATGTAAGTATTTTATTTGTCAATTATGTCTCAATAAAGCTAGAAAGTGAAAGTGAAAGTCATTCAGTCATGTCTTACTCTTTACAACCCCATGCACTATACAGTCCATGGAATTTTCCAGGCAAGAGTACTGGAGTGGCTACCTTTCCCTTCTCCAGCGGAATCTTCCCAACCCAGGGATTGAACCCAGGTCTCCTGCATTGCAGGTGGATTCTTTACCAGCTGAGCCACAAAGGAAGTCCAAGAATACTGGAATGGGTAGCCTATCCCTTCTCCAGGGAATCTTCCCTATCCAGGAATTGAACCAGGGTCTTCTGCATTGCAGGTGGACTCTTTATCAGCTGAGCTATCAGGGAAACCAATAAAGCTGGGGGTGGGCAGGAAGAGTTGTGGGGTGTGTATGTTTGCATGTACACAAATACAGGAAAAAAAGGAGAAGAAAAATGAATATGGTCAAGTTTCAATAGAGACTTAAAATCTATAATATAGACTATAATAGTTACTTCAGGTGGTGAAGAAGTTAGAGTCCACCTGGGATTAACAGAAGCTTTTAGCATTGGTCGGGAGTCTATGCTCAAAGGAAAATAAAAAGAGTTTGTGTGACTTTTAGACTGAGGCCAAGTATAATGGACATGGTATGTGGGTTCATGGGGCACTAAGGGCAAAATCTTTACTATTTCTAGCCTGGAAAATATAAAATGTGAATATCAGGAAATTATGACTGTCAAATACACAAACAGAAAACTTCAGAAAGAAGATAATCTTAATTCTGTCTCCCACATTTTTCACTGATTCCTGAGACACTCATACAGTTAGCAGCCTCAAACACTACTGAAAAGCTTCAGCTGAGGCCAGAGCTGCCGTCTGTGAGGCTGAGTTACTGTTCTGACTTTAACCAAGAGCACTGAACGACAAAACAAGCAAACAAAATCAACCCTCGACAGAGAAAAGCAGCAGAATCCAGACTTCCTATGAATGTTGTAATGTCCAAGGTTTCAAAGAATATCATTAAAAAGGCCACGGAAACTAAATCAGGTTGTGAGCAAAGGCCCATAAAACTAGCCTAGAATGTGTATTTTAGAAAATAAACTGTCTTCAGAAATGGATAATGTAAAGAAAAATCAGTGCCTCATGACAATTCTCAGAAATATTCTGAATACAGCCCAAAATTACTCTCATACCAAGAACCAGGACTATCTTGACTCTAGTCAGAAATGGCAATCAACAGAAAGCAAAACCAAGATGCATTTCCTGACAAGGATTTTAAAGCAACCATCATGAAAATGCTCCAATGAGCTATTGTGAAAACTCTCAAAGCAAATTAAGATATAGAAAATTTCATCAAAGAAATAGATAATATAAAAAGAACCAAATGAAAACTTCAGAAGATAAAAAATACAATAATAGGAAAATAAACTTCAGTAGATGAATTTAGTAAAAAAAAAAAAAAAACAGAGATGACAGAAGGGAGTATCAGTGAACTTAAAGACTGATTAGTATAAATTATCCAATCTTAAAACAGAGAGGAAATAGCTTTTGAAAAAATTAACAGAAATACAGGAACAGTGGGACAATGACAACAACAACAAAAACCTAACATTAATATCGTTAGTGGCCCAGAAAAAGAGAAAAAGTGCATAGCTGAAATATATTTGAAGAAAAAAACGGCTAAAAATCTCCTCAATTTGGCAAAAGACACAAATCTACATATTTAATAGATTCACAAAACTTCTAACAATAAACTCAAAATAGTGCATGATCAGACACATCATAACTAGATGGCCAGAGAAAAATTTTAAGTGTCTTGAAGTCAACCAAAGGAAAACAACAGATTGCTTACAGAGGAACAATGATTAATAGGCGTTCTCAGCAGAAATCACGTCAGACAGAGAATGTAACACAATAGTTTTGAAGTGCTGAAAACGACTTTCATCCAACAAAAATATCCTTAAAGAATGAAGATGAAATAAAGATATTCTAAAATGAAGGAAAATTAAGAGACATGTTGCCAGTAACCAAGCTTTAAATCAATGACTAAAGGAAGCTCTTCAGACAAGGAAGAAAATGATAATAAAAGAAAACCTGTAACATCAGTAGTGAAGAAAGAGGAACAGAAAAGGTACTTACACGGGTAGATAAAATAGACTATTTTTCATTTGATTTTTAAAAATTATGTTTCAGGGTTGAAAATAAAAATTATAATTTAGTGTGATATACTTATTAATATGCTTGGAAGTAATATTTAAGCAAACTATACTATAAAATTTCCCATTTTATGATTATACACATAATTTCAGATCTAAAATAAATATGGTATTAACATTTCTATATTCTACTTGAAATAGTAAAATGCTGGTAAACAAACATGTGTATGTGATTGTGTCAGTATGTGTAATCTCACTACAGAACATGTGAAAAATGTTTTACAAAGAGAAATATTGAAAAACACTAAAAATAAGAGATTGATAATTTCTATCAAGAGACAGGATATATTTGTGTACTATACAGTATCCGTCACAGCTATAATTACCTAGACACAGTGGATTAATGAGTGAATAAAGCTGTAAATAGAACTTTATTTACAATATAGGTGGTTGGCCAGACTTGGCCAATGAGTCAAGCTTGCTTATTATGTCTATGATGAATAAGTCAAAATAGAATACGAAAAATTGTTCTAGAAAAAATGAGAACTGGAAATGGCAACAGAGGACCAAAAAAAGAGAGATAAAACAGAAAACATATACTAGGTTGACAAACTGAAATACAGATGCATCAACATTTAGATTCAGTGCAAATTTCTAAACATACTAATTAAAAGACACAGATTGGAGAAACGGAGGAAAAAACACACGGTCCAACTGCTGATTGGAAATTCACATAATATATAAAGACAAAAGCAGTTAAGAAAACAGATGTAACATATGAACATTCATCATAAGAAAACTGAAGAGGCTATATTAATAACAGATGAAGCTAGCTTCAGAACAAAGATTATCATGGGCAAAGGATATTGCAATAATAAAAAGTTCAATAATAATCTTAATTGTTTGCATATTGAACATAAGAGCTGCAAAAATATGAAGCTAAAATGAATACAATTGAAAGAATAAACACACACATACATAATTCAGTTGGAGACTTCGACAACTCTCATAACTGACAAAAGCACTAGACAACTGGAAATTGTTTAAAAGACATGAAAAATATTATCACACAATGTCTATAAAACTGGCATTTATAGAACATTCAACTACAGCATGATATATGTCTTATGCAGTTTGTAACATATGTGGCTTAAACCAAGGTGTTCATGGACTTCAATAATTGCAAGGTTTCTACCCATGATTGGGCTTCCCTGGTGGCTTAGTGGTAAAGAATCTGCCTGCAATGCAGGAGACCTGGTTTGATCCCTGGTTGGAAAAGATCCCCTGGAGAAGGAAATGCCAACCTACTCAAGTATTCTTGCCTGGGAAATCCCATGGACAGAGGAGCCTGGATGGGCTACATACAGTGCATGGGGCCACAAGAGTCAGACACTACTTAGCAACTAAACCACCACCGCCCATGATATGAAGTAGTGCAATTTTATGCCTGAAAAAGTTAAGCCAATTGCTCAAGGTTGGTAAAAAGGATTAAAAAGAAAAGGAAAAAGTTAAGAAGAGAAAAAAATAGATGATGAGTCAAAATGCTCTCATACATACTTAACAAAGTTCTACAAAGAAAAGGGAAACAGAAATATGATCAAGTAAAAAATACAATAAAACTTCTCAGGACAGAAGTAAATTAGTACCCAGATGTAAATCCATGGCTGATTCATGTCAATGTATGGCAAAAACCACTACAATATTGTAAAGTAATTAGCCTCCAACTAATAAAAATAACTGAAAAAATATATATATGTGTGTGTGTATATATATAAATATAAATATATATATATATATAATGGACAAAAAAAATTTCAAAATAACCTAAAGAAAAAAGTGCTTTAATATAACAAGCATATTGGATGATAAAAGATACCATGGAAGGATAAAAAGATCATAAATGTCTTCATGAGAAATAAGCTATTAAGATGTTGAATCCTGTCTTCAATATAGGAAGTCAAAAGATAATGCCTAATTTTGAAGCATCACTATGAACAAAGCTAGTGGAGGAGATGGAATTCCAGTTGAACTACTTCAAATCCTAAAAGATGATGCTGTGAAAGTGCTGCACTCAATATGCCAGCAAATTTGGAAAACTCAGCAGTGGCCACGGGACTGGAAATGGTCAGTTTTCATTCCAGTCCCAAAGGAAAGCACTGCCAAAGAATGCTCAACTTACCACACAGTTGCACTCATCTCACATGCTAGCATAGTAATGCTCAAACTTCTCTAAGCCAGGCTTCAACAGTACATGAACAGTGAACTTCCAGATGTTCAAGCTGGATTTAGAAAAGGCAGAGGAATCAGAGATCAAATTGGCAACATCTGTTGAATCATCGAAAAAGCAACAGTTTCAGAAAAACATCTACTTCTACTTTATTGACTATGCCAAAGCCTTTGACTGTGTGGATCACAACAGTGGAAAACTTCAAGAGATGGGAATACCAGACCACCTGACCTGCCTCCTGAGAAATCTGTATGCCAATTAAGAAGCAACAGAACTGGACATGGAACAACAGACTGGTTCCAAATTGGGAAAGGAGTACGTCAAGACTGTATATTGTCACCCTGCTTATTTAACTTACATGCAAAGTACGTCATGAGAAATGCTGGGCTGGATGAATCACAAGATGAAATCAAGATTGCTAGGAGAAATATCAATAACCTCAGATATGCAGATGACATCACCCTTATGGCAGAAAGTGAAGAAGAACTAAAGAGCCTCTTGATGAAGACATACAGATGGCTAACAAACACATGAAAAGATGCTCAACATCACTCATTATCAGAGAAATGTAAATCAAAACCACAATGAGGTACCATTACACGCCAGTCAGGATGGCTGCTATCCAAAAGTCTACAAGCAATAAATGCTGGAGAGGGTGTGGAGAAAAGGGAACCCTCTTACACTGTTGGTGGGAATGCAAACTAGTACAGCCACTATGGAGAACAGTGTGGAGATTTCTTAAAAAACTGGAATTAGAACTGCCATATGACCCAGCAATCCCACTTCTGGGCATACACACCGAGGAAACCAGATCTGAAAGAGACACGTGCACCCCAATGTTCATCGCAGCACTGTTTATAATAGCCAGGACATGGAAGCAACCTAGATGCCCATCAGCAGATGAATGGATAAGGAAGCTGTGGTACATATGCACCATGGAATATTACTCAGGCATTAAAAAGAATTCATTTGAATCAGTTCTAATGAGATGGATGAAATTGGAGCCCATTATACAGAGTGAAGTAAGCCAGAAAGATAAAGACCAATACAGTATACTAATGCATATATATGGAATTTAGAAAGATGGTAATGATAATCCTATATGCAAAACAGAAAAAGAGACACAGATGTACAGAACAGAATCTTGGACTCTGTGGGAGAAGGCAAGGGTGGGATGTTTCGAGAGAACAGCATCGAAACGTGTATATTATCTATAGTGAAACAGATCACCAGCCCAGGATGGGTGCATGAGACAAGTGCTCGGGCCTGGTGCACTGAGAAGACCCAGAGGAATCGGGTGGAGAGGGAGGTGGGAGGGGGGATTGGGATGGGGAATACATGTAAATCCATGGCTGATTCATGTCAATGTATGGAAAAACCAGTACAATATTGTAAAGTAATTAGCCTCCAACTTATAAAAATAAATGAAAAAAAAGAAAGAAAGAAAGTGAGAGAGTGAAAAAGTTGGCTTAAAACTCAACATTCAGAAAACTAACATCAGTGTGTATGCCCAGAAGTGGGATTGTTGGGTCATATGGCAGTTCTATTTCCAGTTTTTTAAGAAATCTCCACACTGTTTTCCATAGCGGCTGTACTAGTTTGCATTCCCACCAACAGTGTAAGAGGGTTCCCTTTTCTCCACACCCTCTCCAGCATTTATTGCTTGTAGACTTTTGGATAGCAGCCATCCTGACTGGCGTGTAATGGTACCTCATTGTGGTTTTGATTTGCATTTCTCTAATAATGAGTGATGTTGAGCATCTTTTCATGTGTTTGTTAGCCATCTGTATGTCTTCTTTGGAGAAATGTCTGTTTAGTTCTTTGGCCCATTTTTTGATTGGGTCATTTATTTTTCTGGAATTGAGCTGCAGGAGTTGCTTGTATATTTTTGAGATTAATCCTTTGTCTGTTTCTTCATTTGCTATTATTTTCTCCCAATCTGAGGGCTGTCTTTTCACCTTACTTATAGTTTCCTTTGTAGTGCAAAAGCTTTTAAGTTTCATTAGGTCCCATTTGTTTAGTTTTGCTTTTATTTCCAATATTCTGGGAGGTGGGTCATAGAGGATCTTGCTGTGATTTATGTCGGAGAGTGTTTGCCTATGTTCTCCTCTCTGGGCATACACACTGAGGAAACCAGATCTGAAAGAGACACGTGCACCCCAATGTTCATCGCAGCACTGTTTATAATAGCCAGGACATGGAAGCAACCTAGATGCCCATCAGCAGATGAATGGATAAGGAAGCTGTGGTACATATACACCATGGAATATTACTCAGCCATTAAAAAAGAATTCATTTGAACCAGCCCTAATGAGATGGATGAAGCTGGAGCCCATTATACAGAGTGAAGTAAGCCAGAAAGATAAAGAACATTACAGCATACTAACACATATATATGGAATTTAGAAAGGTGATAACGATAACCCTATATGCAAAACAGAAAAAGAGAAACAGAAATACAGAACAGACTTTTGAACTTTGTGGGAGAATGTGAGGGTGGGATATTTCAAAAGAACAGCATGTATACTATCTATGGTGAAACAGATCACCAGCCCAGGTGGGATGCATGAGACAAGTGCTCGGGCCTGGTGCACTGGGAAGACCCAGAGGAATCGGGTGGAGAGGGAGGTGGGAGGGGGGATCAGGATTGGGAATACATGTAAATCCATGGCTGATTCATATCAATGTATGACAAAACCCACTGGGAAAAAAAAATAATAATAAAAAAAAAAATTAAAAAAAAAAACAAAAAACTAACATCATGGCATCTGATCCCATCTCTTCATGGCAAATAGAAGGGAAACAATGGAAACAGTGACAGACTTTATTTTGGGGGGCTCCAAAATCATTGCAGATGGTGACTACAGCCATGAAACTAAAAGATACTTGTTCCTTGGAAGAAAAGTTATGACCAACCTAGACAGCATATTAAAAAGCAGAGACATTACTTTGCCAACAAAGGTCCATCTAGTCAAGACTACGGTTTTTCCAGTGGTCATGTATGGATGTGAGAGTTGGACTATAAAGATGAGCGCAGAAGAATTGATGCTTTTGAACTGTGGTGTTGGAGAAGACTCTTGAGAGTCCCTTGGACTGCAAGGAGATCCAACCAGTCCATCCTAAAGGATATCAGTCCTAAATATTCATTGGAAGGACTGATGCTGAAGCTGAAACACCAATACTTTGGCGACCTGCTTGAAGAGCTGACTCATTTGAAAAGACCCTGATGCTGGGAAAGATTGAAGGCAGGAGGAAAAGGGGATGGCAGAGGATGAGATGGTTGGATGGCATCACCGACTCAATGGACACGAGTTTGACTAAACTCTTGGAGTTGGTGTTTGAAAGGGAGGTCTGGCGTGCTGCAGTCCATGGGGTCGCAAAGAATAGGACACGACTGCATGACTAAACTGAACTGAACTGAAGTTTGAATATTCAAGGAATTTATTGAGTATATTACTCAGAAATATAGAGCAAAAGAATGAACAAACTATTTCTACACATATAAACATGAATAACTATCAAAGATGTAGTTTTGAGCAAATATGTAGTAGACACACACATTAAGAACACATACTCTATTATTTACAGAAAGCTCAAAGAAAGATCAAATTAACCAGTGAGTAAGTGTCAAGATAGGGGGAGGAAGGATTTATGAGTCCTCTGATGTGTTGATAAGATTTTATTTTTTGACCTCTGTGATACTTATACCTATATATGACATGGTCAAAATCAACTGTGCTATATACTTATGACTTGTGTAATGTCCTCTATACATGATGCACTTCAATAAAACTTTTATTTAAAAGGAAATATACACTAAATTATATGCCAGGAGGGAAAGTTTAAAAACAAAAGGAAGAGGATTCAAGAAGTGTAGATTAGGCAAAGAACTGATTTAATTGTTTACAGTAGTCATGTAAAACCATTTTTATTTGTAATAAGAATATTTGCTTTATTTGATAAGATACAATTTTGAAAGACAAAGTAAGTAGAGTTGTATGCTTCAACTTGTATACATCTTTTAACAAGCTATTCAAAATAGTTCTGAAATGATATATAAAGAACAAAGCAAAACAATAATACTTAGTTAACGGTTACATGTATTTGTAACAATAGTATAAAATATGCAAAAACTAGTGAGAGAGTCATTTCCTAGACAGGTTGATAAGAAGTCTAGGGGTCCCCAAGAAGAGTGGTCTGGAATACTCAAGGAAGAAGAAAGGACAAACTTTTTACTTTTTTTTTTTCCTCTACATTGCTTAGGATTATATAACAATAATGTATCCTGCCTGAGGACAGTCTCTGGATTAAATCTTCTGGCTAATTCTGTTATCTTCAGTTCAGTCAGTTCAGTCGCTCAATCGTGTCCGACTCTTTGCGACCCCATGAATCGCAGCACGCCAGGCCTCCCTGTCCATCACCAACTTCCAGAGTTTACTCAAACTCATGCCATTGAGTTGGTGATGCCATCCAGCCATCTCATCCTCTGTCGTCCCCTTCTCCTCCTGCCCCCAGTCCCTCCCAGAATCAGGGTCTTTTCCAATGAGTCAACTCTTCGCATGAGGTGGCCAAAGTATTGGACTTTCTGTTTCAACATCAGTCCTTCCAATGAACACCCAGGACTGATCTCCTTTAGGATGGATTGTTGGATCTCCTTGCAGTCCAAGGGACTCTCAAGAGTCTTTTCCAACACCATAGTTCAAAAACATCAATTTTTTGGTGCTCAGCTTTCTTCACAGTCCAACTCTCACATCCATACATGACTACTGGAAAAACCATAGCTTTGACCAGACAGACCTTTCTTGGCAAAGTAATGTCTTTGCTTTTTAATATGCTATCTAGGTTGGTCATAACTTTCCTTCCAAGGAGTAAGTGTCTTTTAATTTCATGGCTGCAATCACCATCTGCAGTGATTTTGGAGCCCCCCCCCCAAAAAAAATAAAATCTGACACTGTTTTCACTGTCTCCCCATCTATTTGCCATGAAGAGATGGGACCAGATGCCATGATCTTAGTTTTCTGAATGTTGAGCTTTAAACCAACTTTTTCACTCTCTCTTTCACTTTCATCAAAAGGCTTTTTAGTTCATCTTCACTTTCTGCCATAATGGTCGTGCCGTCTGCATATCTGAGGTTATTGATACTTTTCCGGGCAATCTGTTATCTTAAAACATAAATTATGGGAGTAGGTCTGGTCTTTACAAGGACATATCCTGCCTGAGGACAGTCTCTGGATTAAACCTTCTGGTTAATTCCATTATTTTAAACTGTAAATTATGGGAGTAGGTCTGGTGAGGTCTTTACAACCTCCAGACATTCTTTGGATTCATTGGAGAGTATATAACTGCATTGCTAACACTAGCAAGGGGGTATTCTTTCTACCCCCCTCTGATGTCTATGTCAGAAGCTTCCTCTATCTCCTTTATACTTTAATAAAACTTTATTACACAAAAGCTCTGAGCCATCCAGCCTTGTCTCTGGCCCCAGATTGAATTCTCCTCCAGAGGCCAAGAACCCCAGTGTCTTTGCGTAATTCAGCAACAACCTTTCACTAGTATGAAGTCATGCCTTCTGTTATTTCCTGAATTTGAAGGAGACATAACAGAAGGCTTTAACTTTTCCCTAAGGTTTTATGTCCTTAGGAAATCTGATACAATGCTATTATCTTTTATGCCAGGCTGGTGAAGAGTTATAGTATCATTCATATAGTATATCTTTGTATCATTGCCCTATGTTTGAAATTTATAATTGAATAAACTGTCTGAGATTAAAATCTTATTGTCCCAACAAAATAATAATAAATACAGATATAGAGAAAAAATCAAGTTTACTTCATTATGTAAAATGATATTTATAAAATGCAATATAAAGTTTAGAAAAAAAAATAGTCACAGGGAGGACACAAATTACATACCACAGCAACATCTGAATCATAGCTTCTATTGCATACTGTGCCAGGAAATGTTGCTCCCACATATTTAGGCTGTTCCCTGTAACTACATCATTATAATGTTGCCTTTTTATTAGCATGGTCATTCAGAACGATTCACAAGCTTATTTATTAAGTTAAATCTCCCATAAAATTTAAAATAAGTTTTCAAACATACTATTTTTAATCTGAATAATACCTAATATACTATACAAAATGCTCAAATTTTTGAAAACTATAATTCACCTTAATACCAATTTTTTTTTTCTTAACCTAACTCCCTGACTTGATATCATTTTCTTATCTCAAATTCTCCTCAGTTTCTCTTATTCAGCAATTCATTGTTTTGGTCACTAAAAATTAAGAGGAATTTTTAATTTATGGAAAGCAATTCTTGCCATCTAAATATAAGCAGTTTTTAAAATTATAGACAGGCATTTCTTCAGTCATGTCTTACTCTTTGCAACCCCATAGGCTGTAGCCCGCCAAGCTCCTCTGTCCGTGGAATTCTCCACAAGAATACTGGAGTGGGGAGCCATTCCCTTCTCCAAAGATCTTCCCAACTCAGGGGTCAAACCTGAGTCTCCCACACTGCAGGCAAATTCTTACCATCTGAGCCACCAGGGAAGCCCTAACCATATTACCAAAAACCTAAATGTTTCTTTATTGAACAGTAGACATGAAATGCATTCACAAATGGTAGGTAGTATTTATTAACTGAGTAGTATCAGTTTTACTTTATTAATAAGGTGGGGTTTGTATGTATTCTGTCATATAGCTGATATTATAAAAGCTCATGAAAGACAGATTTTTTTCATATAAATTATATTCCAAAATATTTTGTCATGTAAGTGATTCAGATTGTTTTTATTTTTATCATATTTCCTACTACACTATCATCTCGATGGCAACAGCTATATTTTACTTAACATTTTCAAAGGGGCCTACAGAAAACTGAACAACACTACAAACGTATTATATTATAAAATTAATGAAATTATTTATGTATATCTCTTTGTTAATGTAGAATATTGTGCTTACATAAGTAAGAATGTTACATCATGGGGCCGAAGGATAAGATAGTCCTGTTTCCATGCCAAAAATCTTTGTAATAAATCATCAGCATCTCCAGTGGTGGAAATTTGGTTTTTATCTGACCACAATTCCAAGGAGGACAATATCACAGTCAATTTGAACTGACTAAACATCTAAAAATAAGATTTATAGTGCATATATTCAAATAAAATAAATCATTACATCAAAACAGTACATAAAAAATAAAGTTTACTTGATAACTTTGGATATTAACCCAAATAAAGGACTTGAAGTCATTAATTTGCCATGATATAATGAAAGGTTTTCTATGACTTTTCATAAATTTATACATGCAAAAATGTTAAAACTTACTGCATTGACAAGGCCAATAATCTGGATAATTTTCTGTGTTACAGCCATCATTTCTGATCCCATATAATCATACTGAAAAAGAAATTTTTTATGACTCTTAAAAATGTAAGTGACAGCAATTTTTCTTGTATGATGAATATCTCTTATGATAGCAAGCAGGAAAACCATAGGATTTGTGAGACGAATTAAAGTATACTAACATAAAGATAATAATATTTACCATAATGAAAACAACAGTAAAAAAATCATACTTAGGCATTCAAACTAGACTCTCACTTGTTATATATTTTATTCTTTTTATTTTTATTATATTTTATTTTATTTTATTTTATTTATTTTTTTCCATTTATTTTGATTAGTTGGAGGCTAATTACTTTATAATATTGTAGTGGTTTTTGCCATACATTGACATGAATCAGCCATGGATTTACATGTGTTCCCCATCCTGAACCCCCCTCCCACCTCCCTCCCCATCCCATCCTTCTGGGTCATCCCAGTGCACCAGCCCCAAGCACTTGTCTCATGCATCCAACCTGGACTGGCGATCTGTTTCACACTTGATAATATACATGTTTCGATGCTGATCCACGTACCTATGGACACCTTATCTTCAACAAAGAAGGCAAGAAGATACAATGGAAAAAAGACAATCTCTTTAACAAGTGGTGCTGGGAAAACTGGTCAACCACTTGTAAAAGAATGAAACTAGAACACTTTCTAACACCATACACAAAAATAAACTCAAAATGGATTAAAGATCTAAATGTAAGACCAGAAACTATAAAACTCCTAGAGGAGAACATAGGCAAAACACTCTCCGACATAAATCACAGTAAGATCCTCTATGACCCACCTCCCAGAATATTGGAAATAAAAGCAAAAATAAACAAATGGGACCTAATGAAACTTAAAAGCTTTTGCACAACAAAGGAAACTATAAGCAAGGTGAAAAGACAGCCCTCAGATTGGGAGAAAATAATAGCAAATGAAGAAACAGACAAAGGATTAATCTCAAAAATATACAAGCAACTCCTGCAGCTCAATTCCAGAAAATAAATGACCCAATCAAAAAATGGGCCAAAGAACTAAACAGACATTTCTCCAAAGAAGACATACAGATGGATAACAAACACATGAAAAGATGCTCAACATCACTCATTATCAGAGAAATGCAAATCAAAACCACAATGAGGTACCATTACACGCCAGTCAGGATGGCTGCTATCCAAAAGTCTACAAGCAATAAATGTTGGAGAGGGTGTGGAGAAAAGGGAACCCTCTTACACTGTTGGTGGGAATGCAAACTAGTACAACCACTATGGAAAACAGTGTGGAGATTCCTTAAAAAACTGGAAATAGAACTGCCATATGACCCAGCAATCCCACTTCTGGGCATACACACTGAGGAAACCAGATCTGAAAGAGACTCGTGCACCCCAATGTTCATCGCAGCACTGTTTATAATAGCCAGGACATGGAAGCAACCTAGATGCCCATCAGCAGATGAATGGATAAGGAAGCTGTGGTACATATACACCATGGAATAGTACTCAGCCATTAAAAAGAATTCATTTGAATCAGTTCTAATGAGATGGATGAAACTGGAGCCCATTATACAGAGTGAAGTAAACCAGAAAGATAAACACCAATACAGTATACTAACGCATATATATGGAATTTAGAAAGATGGTAACGATAACCCTATATGCAAGACAGAAAAAGAGACACAGATGTATAGAACAGACTTTTGGACTCTGTGGGAGAAGGCGAGGGTGGGATGTTTTGAGAGAACAGCATTGAAATATGTATATTATCAAGGGTGAAAACAGACCACCAGCCCAGGTTGGATGCATGAGACAAGTGCTCAGGGCCGGTGCACTGGGAAGACCCAGAGGGATGGGGTGGGGAGGAAGGTGGGAAGGGGGATCGGGATGGGGAATACATGTCAATTCATGGCTGATTCATGTCAATGTATGGCAAAAACCAGTACAATATTGTAAAGTAATTAGCCTCCAACTTATAAAAATAAATGGGAAGAAAAAATAAAGATACTGTCCAGCAAAAACAATTGAAATCATCGAGAGGTACTAAAATAACTTCACAGATCTGTCTGTATTATAAAGGGATTTCTTGAAGTAGATATTTTCTAAAACAGAAGAAATCAGTCACAGTATTTCCCATTGCATGCTTAGCAATTAAATAAGAGTAAACAAATATTAAAAATAATCAACATGCTCAAATAAATCTTTAGGAAGACAGAAATCTTAATGATGTAAAGTGAAAATTATGTGGCATGAATGATTCAAAAATGTTTGATAAAGAACAAAATGAAATAGGGTAAAGGTGAAAAGAAAGAAAACATTTTTTCTTTGAAACTGATATATATATTTTTAAAAACTATAGTCAATTCACAGTATTATATCAGCTTCAGGTGTATACCATGGTTATTCAATATTTTCAGAGATTATACTCCATTTAAAGTTGAAAAAGACTATCAATACCAATCACTTGTTAGAAGATGGAAGAGCAAACAGCTACAGTCACTTTTGAAAATTATCAATATCCTCTAAAAGTAATTTACACTAACTCAATGAAATAACATTTTCACTCTTATCTAGATATTTAAAAGACACTATGTTTACCAAATGGATATTTTCCCCAAAAAAGACATGCAAGTGACCAACAGGTACAGAAAAGGTATTCAACATTACTAACCATCAGGGAAATGAAAACAAAATCCACAGTGAGATTTCACCTCACACTGGTCAGATGGCTATCATCAAGAAAACAGAACAAAACAAAAGAAAAAAACAAGAGCTTACATATGCCTAAGAAATCTGTCTGCAGGTCAAGAAGCAACAATTAGAACCAAACATGGAACAACAGACTGTTTCCAAATCGGGAAAGGAGTACGTCAAGACTGTATATTGTCACCCTGCTTATTTAACTTAAACGCAGAGTACATCATGTGAAATGCGGGCTGGATGAAGCACAAGCTGGAATCAAGATTTCTGGGAGAAATACCAATAAACTCAGATATGCAGATGATACCACCCTTATGGCAGAAAGCGAAGAGGAACTAAATAGCCTCTTGATGAAAGTGAAAGAGGAGAGTGAAAAAGTTGGCTTAAAACTCAACATTCAAAAAACTAAAATCATGGCACCCAGTCCCATCACTTCATGGCAAATAGACAGGGGAACAATTGAAACAGTGACAGACTTTATTTTCTTTCCAAAATCATTGCAGATGGTGACTGCAGCCCTGAAATTAAAAGACGCTTGCTCCTTGGAAGAAAAGCTATGACCAACCTAGTTTGCATATTAAAAAGCTGACATTACTTTGCCAACAAAGGTCTGTCTAATCAAAGCTATGGTTTTTCCAGTAGTCATATATGGATGTGAGAGCTGGACTATAAAGAACGCTAAACACTGAAGAATTGATGCTTTTGAACTGTGGTATTAGAGAAGACTCTTGAGAGTCCCTTGGACTGCAAGGCGATCCAACCAGTCAATCCTAAAGGAAATCAGTCCTGAATATGCATTGGAAGGACTGATACTGAAGCTGAAGCACCAACATTTTTGCTACTTGATGTGATGAACTGACTTATTGGCAAAGACCCTGATGCTGGGAAAGATTGAAGGCAGGAGGAGATAGGGGATGACAGAGGATGAGATGGTTGGATGGCATCACCAACTCAATGGACATGAGTTTGAGCAAGCTCTGGGAGTTGGTGATGGACAGGTAAGCCCGGCACGCTGCAGTCCATGGGGTCGCAAAGAGTCGGACACGACTGAGAGATGATTTGAACTGACAAATGCTGGTGAGCATGTTGAGAAAAGAAAACCCTTGTACACTGGGATTGTAAATTGGTGCACCATTATGGAAAACAATATAACAGTTCCTTCAAAAGTTAAAAAAGGAACTACCATATGAATGACAATCCCCCTTCTTAGTAGAGAGCCTAAGAAAGTGAAATCAGTATCTCATAGAAATACCTGTATGCCCATGTTTGAAACATTATTCACCATAGCCTAGATATGAAAACAACTTTAAGTGTCCATCAACAGATGAAAGAACAGAAAAAAGTGGTATATATGTACAATGGGAGGAAGGCCTGGTAATCCACTCCAGCGTTCTTGCCTGGAGGAGCCTATGGACAGAGGAGCCTGGTGGGCTACAATCCATAAGGTTGCTAAAGAGTCAAACACAACTAAAGCGACTTAGTACAGTACATGTACAATGGCATAGTATTCAGTGACAAAAAGGAGGAAATTCTCTCGTTTGCAACAACATGATGAATCTGGAGGGCATTGTGCTAAGTGAAATAAGCCAACCCAAGAAGGACAAAAACCATGTTGTGTCACGGTATCACTAACATGTAGAATCTAAAAAAAAAAAAAGTCCAATTTCATAGAAACAAAGAATAGAATTTTGGTTGCCAGAGGAAGTAATGGACTTGCCAGAGGAATAATGATATGGTATTGTACACTTGAAAGTTAATGAGTTCTCTTAAGTGTTCTAACCACACACACACACACGTAACAAAGTGTTAATGCCGTGAGGCAGTCAATGTGTTAATTATCTTGGTAAACAATCTGCAATGTACCTGGTCATCAAATCTTCACATTGTACACTTTAGCCATATACAATCATATTTATCAATTATTCCTCAAAAAATTGGAAAAAAATATTAAGTCAGTTGGTCAGATGGCAAATGTCTATCACAGTTCAAAGAAAACACTGTGACCGGAGAGGGTACAGCAGGTTAAGGAGCGGGCAAGGCAGTTAAGAAGTGTGGGCAGAGATCCTGGCCTGATCTGCGGATGAGAGGGTGGGTAGACGGTATTGTGCATCCTAGGCTAGCTTGGGATCCCGATTATATCCATTTCTTGTTGTTTGTTGTTTAGTCACTCAGTCCTGTCTGACTCTTCTGTGGCCCTATGGTCTGTAGTCCTCCAGGCTCCTCTGTCCATGGGATTTTCCAGCCAAGATTATTGGAGTGGGCTGCCATTTCCTTCTCCAGGGGATCTTCCTGACTCAGGGATCCAATCCACGTCTCCTGTATTGCAGGCAGATTCTTTATCACTGAGCCATGGGGGAGGCCTCCTAACCACATCCAAGGAGCACCTAAAATTAAATCTTTTTACTTGGAAATAATCAGAAAATTACATTATGTCTTTAAGGAAGTTTTTCATAATGTTTAAAGAGAGAAGGGAGATAAACCACAAGGTCCCACTTTATAGCACAGGGAACTGTATTTAATGTCCTGTGTTAAACCATAATGGAAAAGAATACTAAAAAGGAATGTTTACATGTATATAACTGATTCACTTTGCTGTATAGCGGATATTGGCACAACATTGTAAATCAATTATACTTCAATAAAAAATGAATTAATTAAAAATAAAATAAAAAAATGTCTGGACTCTGAAAGATAAATTGCTCCAAATTGGCAGTTCCATGTTTTAATTTTTCTATAAACATTTAGCAAAAAAAGTGTAGCTACCTTTCCATGATCGTTAGAAATATTAATTTTGAAATCTATAAGAGAGTGAACCATATAAAAAATTTCCATAAATTGATTTCATAAATTTAATACTCAGAAATGATTAAACATTTTGGCTGATGTTCTCTAAGTGACAGCAATAAAATATTAAGCTTTAAGAAAGGAAAAAAAAAATGGGAAAGAACAGAGAGAGCAAAGGAAGGAGGGGAAAGTTTGACTTACCAAATCTTTTTCCACTATAATGTGCATTTCTAGATATTGGGGCAATAGTTCTGAAAAAGTTTTTTCCTGAAAAGAGAATTTAGCAAATGTTGATATGCTTTGAATTTGTTAAACACAGACAGTGACATGTAAAGGAGACAAAAGTTTTATATATATATATATATAATCCTCATGAGGTCTTAACTATAAAAATGAATTGCAAATCAGAAAATTAACTTGAAAACAAATTCCAAGTTTAAAGGAATCCCAGTGAGCCTGCTAGAGTAAGGTAGAAGTCTAGGTATTCACTATTAATACTGAATAAGAGAAAGTGAATAACTCCATAGCTCTGTGTCCCATTTGATACAATGTAATAATCCTTGATTGTGTCAAGTTAGTCAGCTATAAATCATCAATTTATTACATCATCATTTAGTACTCCAACGGCAATTTTTACAAGAGCTGTATATCTAACATGCTGAAATACCATTTCACACATGGATATTTTAAAGGACCTACAATTTCTTCCTTGACCCAAGTGCTCTGGTAGCTAAATCTAAATGTAAGGAGGGAACAAAGATGGCGTCTGTCATAAAACAGCTTTTTGTTGTTGCTTTTAGTCAATGTCTGACTCTGTGACTCCGTGGACTACAGCCCACCAGTCTTCTCTGTCCATTGAATTCTCCAGGCAAGAATCCTGGAGTGGGTTGCTGTTTCCTTCTCGAGGAGATCTCCCTGACCCAGGGATCGAACTCGTGTCTCCTGCATTGGCAGGTGAATTCTTCACCACTGAGTCAACAGGAAAGCCCCGCAAAATAGCATAGCTTACTATAAATAAACAAGCAAAGAAACTGGATTCAACGGGTAGAGCCTAGGTTTATATTTTCACAGGGAAGTAAACTATGCACGCATCTTAAATGTGTATATACCGAGATGCTGATTTCTTTTCTTGGTGTTCAAAATTAACTTCAAAAATATTTTGTATTTTGGTTGCTCTTACTGGACCTGTATAAAAATGTAAGTCACTGTTGACAGCCATGGCTTCTGAATTGTAGCCTGGTTGAATATAATTACAAATTGTGTACACACCATAACCAATTTTCAGTATGTTTCTACACAGCAGATTTCATATTTTAATAACAGCATTTTTTCCCCATTTGACTTTTCAAATTTATATTCTTATTTTCAAAATAATAAAACTGTATCTTTAATACCTGTGTTTTAAAGTGAACTTATAGTACCATTCATCATAATGTCACATGTCATCTTCAGTAACTGAACTTCAAAATCCATTCATTTTAATGGGTTACTTTTATTCTCTTTAAAATTTTTTGTTCAGTTTTTTAGAATATTGCCAAAATAGGTCACAGACCTCTTGTAATTCTTCCCAGTGGTTACATCTTACAAAATTACAGTACATTTTCAAAACTAGGGTATTCACCTGGTACAATGTGTTTGTGTATATCTCTACATCATTTTGTCATGTGTATGTTTATATAACCACAACTCCAATCAAGATACAAAACTATTTTGTTACCATGAAAATTTCCCTTCTTGTACCTTTTTAAAGTCAATTGAGATTATACAGTCTGAGGAAGAGAAAGAAATCAGAATGGAAAAAAAATGAACAGAGCCTGCTCTTTTCCTGTGGGGCATTTTCAAGCACACCAACATGTATATAATGGAGGTAATAGGGAGGAGATAGATAAAAGGGCAAAAAGAATCTTCAAAGAACTAATGGCCAAAAAGTTACTAAATCTCATGAAAAAATCAATTTAAGCATCCAAGAAGCTAAATGAACCCCAAGTAGGATAAACTCAAAGGGATCCAATGAAAGACACATCATAAGAAAACTGTCTTAAGACAAAGACAGAGACTCTTGAAAGAATCAACAAAGAAGGACACATTGTGCACAAGGAATCCTCAATAAGATGACTAACATCTGATTTTTCATCAGAGATCAAAAGATAGTGAACTGAAATGTCCAAAGTAATGAAAGAAAAACACTTGTCAACTAAGAATTCTATATTCAGCCTACAAATTAAAAGTTTAATAATATACAAATGATATAGTATTTTAGAAAGACATGTCCCAGTAGTATGTAAACCTATATATCAAAATATTAAAATCAATTTTACCAGGGCAGTGCTAACTAGTGTTTCTATATTCCTAATTTTATTCAATACTAAGCACTTTTGCTTGAATAAAAATGAAAAACAAGAAATATTACATAAGACAACATAAAACAATAAGCTTGAAATACATTGTTGCATATTTCCACGTATTTTAGATAGAATATGGATGTTTTATTTACCCATGTAGAAAAAAGATACCAATTGTTATATTGCTACTCAGCAGCTAAGTACTTCCTTTTCCTGATTAACACAGTTCTACAGAAGTAATTTTATAGTCATGACATCAGAATTGTCTCAGTTACCTGTGAGCTTAAATGGATTGTATAGGACTGATCTTTCTGCCAAATATTACTGTAATTTTCTGCGAACATTGGTTTATCTGGATGGTCATTTTTCACTTGATAAATTATGTGCTCAAATCTTGCTGAAGATTCCAAAGGCTCAATGCCATAGCTGATATTTTCAAACTGAAGGAATCCCCTGAATATTTAGAAAACAACGACATAAAAATCCTGCAAATAATCCCATCATCCTGCAAATGATTCCATCAGATTTATAATTCAAAATGCCATAAGAAATGAGCAACCATAGTGAGGAACATGTTTTAATGTCACTCTCTTTTCCTACTTTTTTTTCAGCTATCACTAGTAATTGAGTAACCACATCTGCCTCTGTTTTTCTCACGTATTAAAGAACTAAATATACTGAGAACTATTTCGTTTTTTTCTGTATAGCAGTCACATTCATTCAAGGTGTATTAAGGCCACCCATGGGGTTGCAAAGCGTCAGACATGACCGAGCAACTGAACTGAACTGACTTGCTGGAAACCAAGGAATTTGTTAAGAATTCCAAGAATAAAAAGTTCCTGTTCTTACAGAGGTTAAAATAAGGAACAGTGGATACATAGAGTGGAGGTCTAAAAAGGCTGACATGTAGGAAAACTACATTCAGAAAAAGTCAAGTTTCTGAGTCAACAAATTCTGGACATCAGGTGATGAAAAGCAAAGGGAAGGTGGGAAGAGTCTTTTCACTCTGCTCTGGGCCTGGATCTTCATCTGATAAACTCATTACCTTCTTCCTGCCACTTCAGTGATGAAAATCATCACCCCTGCCCTTTTACCTCTGAGGTACCGTCTCAGCTAGTCATCTTACATCTGATACAAAGCACACGTACACTGAGAATATACAACTTGTGCTTAGTTAAGTAACCATTTGATATCATTTTCCATAACTATTCCAAACAGCTGATACAAAATACAATAATAACATCCAGGGAGATGTTCTAAAGGATTTGGGGGGGTGGGGATGAGTGTGTTTGAATTTTTTTTTAACTGCGTATGTCTCTTTCTCTTCAATATCTTTAACATATCTTCAGTTAGGATTCCCTTGAGTGATTTCACTTCAATGGTTACTGCAAAGGCCCATTTATTAATATTAAAAAGTAAGGCCATCATGAAGAAAACATTCCAATTGGAATTCTCCTTAAATATCCCAGATTTGTGTTTTGCACAAATTATTTTTTTTGCACAAATTTTTTGTGTTTTGCACTGTTTTATTTTAAAGTATATCCTAACTTTTCATGTGTAAATAGCCTCAAAGATTCTGTTGTGTGTTCCTTGCTCAGCCATGTCCGACTCTTTGTGACCCCATGGATTGCAGCTCACCAGACTCCTTTGTCCATGGAACTCTCCAGGCAACACTACTAGAGTGGGTTTCCATTCCCTTCCCCAGGGAACCTTCCCAACCCAGGGACTGAACGTGGGTCTGCTGCACTGCAGGCAGATTCTTTACTGTTTGAGCCACCAGGGATGGGCTGTAGCCTGCCAGACTCCTCTGTCCATGGGATTTTTTTCAGGCAAGAATACTGGAGTGGGTTGCCATGCCCTCTTCCAGGGGATCTTCCAGACCCAGGGATCGAACCCACCTCTCCTGTGTCTCCTGCATTGCAGGCAGATTCTTTACCCACTGAGTCATGGGGAAGCCCCAAGATTCTGTTACCTGAGTCCAGAACAGATGCTGAGTGTCACTACTGAATTTGGGAAATCTGCAATGTACCCTTGATAATGACACTGCATCTGAAAAACAGTACAGTGAGGCCAATAAATAAATTATTTATGCATAAAATGTATTGGCAAAAGTTATAAATATTCAAAACATTAAAACAGTTAAAACTAATAAGTTTGTGTATCACAAAGATTTATTAAAAGTGATTTTCAAGGAAAATAAGTATTTGACACATTTCTTTATTTTATACCAACAAGGTGCCCAGACGTGTTCTCTGGATCTGGATTTCATCCCTATCATACATGGAATATGGAATAAAATATTTGTATGAAACCACCAACATGGAACAAGCATATCCCAATGGTAACAATAAGCCCACTTCAATAAAGAAATGTGTGGTAATGAATGTCTAAGACATCTGGGTCTTACCTTAAAATATGAAGACTCAGAATGCAAGGATCCAGTTTCATTATATGTATAAACCAAAAAGTTCTGGGATACAAATGAGCTAAGGGAAACAAAAACTAAAAGTGGTTGAGTCATGAATTTACTATGAACATAAATGTTAAAGTAATAAAAAGAAGAGTAAAATATTTAGGATTCATATAAAAGTATTATTTAATTAGAGTAATTTTAGCATGCTATCACAGTGTAAATTCACTGATCTGGCATCTCAGAGAGTTTAGGCTTTCTTAACACCGGAATAGACTTTGAATCCTCCATATTAGATATTTGTGTGTGTGCATACAAATGTCTTCATTCAACAATATTTGCTGAGTGCCAACAATCTGATAGATCCAACTCAAGGCACTGGGGTACAGCAATATAGAAAAGACAAAACCACGGTCTTCCTCACAGTGAGAGACACATACTGCTAGGATGTTAGGTGATAATAAATAAGGCCTGAAGGTTGGTTGCAAATGTAGACAGGATGGCAAGGAAAGGCTAAATGATTTGATTACTGAAGACCTGAAAAGCAAGCCACTTGGATCTGCACAGATCTAACAGGAAATGCAAATATCCTGAGGCAGAGATAGGTTTTGTGTCTACAAAGACCATGTAGAGGGCAAAGTGCCTGTGGTGAAGTGTGGAGAGAAGACAAGAGACAACAGTAAGAGGTGGTGTCCCAGAGATGAGAAGCCACCAGTGGGAGATTCTGAGCAGGAAGGGAGCAGGGAGAAACATTTTAATAGAATCAGACTGAATGTCATGTTGAGAACCTTCTGTAGGGCAGATAAGCACAAACAAAGAGATCAGCTAGGCTACAATAGCTGGATGGTAGGTTATTATCCAGTAAAGACATGACGGTAGCTTGAACTAGGATTGTAGCAGTGGTGAGATCCAATTGCTGAATGCATTTTTTAAAAATAATTATTTATTTTTAATTGATTGATGATTACTTAAAAATATTGGTTTGATTTCTGTTGAATGCATTTTGAAGGTCGATCACATGGGATTTAGTAATTCATTGAATGTGGGGGAAAACAAAAGAAAAACATAAGACGTCAAGAGTGACTAACATTTTTGTTCTGAGAAACTGAAAGAGTAGACATAACACTTACTAAAATAACTGAGGAAAAGAAAAATTTTGAAAAATGATCAGAAGTATATTTGAGAATTACAGCAAACTCTTGGTTATCAAATAAGGAGTCAAATACATGAATGTAGCATTCACTGAAGAGAAATAAAGTAGAGATATAAGTTTGGGAGTAATCAATACACCCACAGGAGCAGATGAAAGAACCAGGTGATTGAGTATAGCTAGGAAAAAAAGGGGGGTTTAAGAATAGCACCATGGAGTATTTCTAAGATGAGAGAGATGAGGTGGAATCAGAAAACAAACAAAACAAAATCTGGGAAAGACTGAGTCAATGATAAGAGACAAACCAAGAGACTTGCTGTGTCCTGGGAGCCAAATGAAGAAACTGTTTTAAGGAGGAGACGCTGCTCAGCTATACAAAATGCCACTGACTGATCAAGAAAAATGAAGAATAAAAAGTAACTGGCATTTAGAAACATGAGGATCATTGATGTTCTTACCAAAGAATATTTTTTAATGGAATTGTAGTGACCCTAAAGACCAACATGAGTTTATGATCATGAGTTAGATGAGAATAGTCATGAATTAAGTAAGGAAAATTTTCTCCAGCCTTCTGTTCAGTTCAGTCGCTCAGTCGTGTCTGATTCTTTGTGACCCCATGAATCATAGCACACCAGGCCTCCCTGTCCATCACCAACTCCCGGAGTTTACTGAAACTCATGTCCATCAAGTCGGTGATGCCACCCAGCCATCTCATCCTCTGTCGTCCCCTTCTCCTCCTGTCCCCAATCCCTCCCAGCATCAGGGTCTTTTCCAATGAGTCAACTCTTCGCATGAGGTGGCCAAAGTATTGGAGTTTCAGCTTCAACATCAGTCCTTCCAATGAACACCCAGGACTGATCTCCTTTAGGATGGACTGGTTGGGTCTCCTTGCAGTCCAAGGGACTCTCAAGAGTCTTCTCCAACACCACAGTTCAAAAGCATCAATTCTTCGCGATCAGCTTTCTTCACAGTCCAACTCTCACATCCATACATGACCACTGGAACAACCATAACCTTGACCAGACGGACCTTTGTTGGCAAAGTAATGTCTCTGCTTTTAAATATGCTATCTAGGTTGGTCATAATTTTCCTTCCAAGGAGTAAGCGTCTTTTAATTTCATGGCTGCAATCACCATCTGCAGTGATTTTGGAGCCCCAAAAAATAAAGTCTGACACTGTTTCCACTGTTTCCCCACCTATTTTCCATGAAGTGATGGGACCAGGTGCCATGATCTTAGTTTTCTGAATGCTGAGCTTTAAGCCAACTTTTTCACTCTCTTCTTTCACTTTCATCAAAAGGCTTTTTAGTTCCTCTTCACTTTCTGCCAGCCTTACTCAACCACAAAAATGCAGGCAGACAAAATGCAGTTGTTAAAAATACGTATTTTCAAAGATGTAGGCACAGAAGATGCTATTTGAGTATATAAAATGTTGAAAAACACAGATTGAGACAGAAAGTAGATTGCTTGTTTTCCAGAGTAATGGCTGATAACAGGGATTAAATGTGAAATGGTATGACGGGTCTCATGTGGAGAATGAAATGTTTTAAAACTGATTTATGGTTGAAAATTGTGATACTATATTAAACTTACATAATTATGCACTTGAGAGTTTTATGATTATATGTATATATACATAATTTACCAAATAAAGTTATTAAAATAAATACATATATAATTAAAACCTCAACACAAAGTATGCCACTAGTTTAATTTTCTGCCTATAACCACATGATATATATATATATATAATTGCATATTGGATATACTTGATACATAACTTGCCATTCTTGAGTTCATGGATTTAAATGCTTACTTATTTATGCATAGCTTTATTTGAAAATAACAAGCTGGAAAATAAAAATTCAGAGATCTCGTAGACTTAATATTCAGGAACTAATGAATCCAAAACTGAAAAACTAATTAAACAGCCTACATTTTGCCACATGCTTAAATTTAAATAGCATATAAAAACATTTTTTTAAAGCAAATTCTAAGCTTTAAGGCAAAATCATTTCTTACTGTTTTCTGAGATGCAGAGTGTATGGTTTTTTATCAATGGTAATGATATAAGTCACCTAAAATAAAGCAAATAAAGATAATTAAGTAAATCAGAAATACATAAAATAAAAGAGTATTTTCACTAAAGTCAAAAAAGACTCACGCAATCCATTTTTAAAAAGCATATATCCTTCAGAATTTATTGTTCTAACTAGCAAGAATTTTAAATTTTTTAATAAATTCAGGATGAGGGTGATAAATGTAGGGAATGGCTTTTGAAAGGAAGAGATGAAAGCTATATTTTGAATAAATATAACTTTACTATGTATTAATACTAGATTTTACTCTTTATGCTTATAAAAAACATATTCATCCTTAGCCAGAATGAATGAGGCATGACTGTAGGCTTACATGCTACACAAAATACAATGAAACAATAACATGTTTATAAATACATAAATACACATTCTCAAACACTAGAGCCGCTTTGCAATGCTTCACATATAAGCTAAAGACAGACCTGAGAGAAGGAAGCCAGGGAAGAATGCTGGGGCTCCAGCAATACAAGCTGTGAGACTACAGGGACTAAGCCGTAATGGTCCTCACCACCTTGATGGGAAGGGGTCCAGGAGCAGGAGATGTACATAGCACACAGTACGGCAGGTTGCTTTTAAAGCATCATCCGGAGGGTGAGAGAGTGTCTAGCGAAACATGTTTTATATAAAAGAACGATACAGGCATGAAATCCAACCTTTGTCCTTTAACAAAATATGACTCTCAGAGGTACCTCCATCTACTGGGCCATATCCTATTGGTTGGAAGGAAGTCACAGGTTTTTCCTATACTCAGAGGTGGAGCTTCTTCAATGGTCTGAACACTAGACGGTAGGAACCACTTTGTGAATTTAGGGTCTGTCCAACACCATGGGCAAAGAACAACTGGGGAGCTGAGGAATAAAACCCACAGCTCACATAGTACTGGGAGATATTCAAGGTCTGATCAACCAGAGGAGAAAAATGTCACTGAACACACTCATGCCATTCAGTAAAGATCACAGAAGGGTCACATTTTAGTGTTAAGGAGAAACTAACCTAGAAACCTAGAAACTAGAGTCAGGGTTACTCTAGACATTCATTCTAAAGACACTGTGGTTTAGTCACTCAGTCATGTCTGATTCTTTGCGACCCCATAGACTGTCCAGGCTTCTCTGTCCACGGGGTTTCCCAAGCAAGAATACTAGAACAGTTTGTCATTTCCTTCTGGAGGGTATCTTCCCGACCCAGGTATCAAACCCGAGTCTCCTGCATTGCAAGCAGATTCTTTACCACTGAGCCACCAAGAAAGCCCCACAAAAGACACTACAAGCATGACATTTTCAATCTGGTTCATAGGTAACCTAACTGCCTGCCGAAACAAAGTATAATACATTTTAAAGGAAAATCACAAAGTTAAGCAATCAACCAAATAAAATTAGCAGGGTTAATCCAATCAAAAATAAATATACCCAGGAACATGAAATAAGCGTGATGACAGGGTAAGAGGCTCTGGTCTTATCTTCCTCCCACAGATATATCAAATATAAGCTTTGCATGGGTCAATTGCCTCTGAGAGAAATCCAGAAAGTAGCAGAGTGGCTCCTCAATACTGAGTGACTGAGAAAATATCCACCACGCAAAAGGGCAGGAAAGGTGGAAACACACACACACCATAAAACCCAGCCCTGGCAAAATAACTTCTAATCAGGGGAGAAGCCCCAATTCTCAGTATCTCCCTCAGCACCAAAAGGTTTGGACCAGGCATCCAGCAGCACAACTTTTCTTTTTTTTTTTTTTAACTTTTTATTTTATATTGGAGTATAGCCAATTAGGGCTTCCCTGGTGGTTCAGATGGCAAAGAATCTGCCTGCAGTGCAGGAGACCCAGGTTTGATCCATGGGTCAGGAAGATCCCCTAGAAAAGGCAATGGCAATCAACTCCAGGATTCTTGCCTGGGAAATCCAATGGACAGAGGAGCCTGGCAGGCTACAACCCATGGGGTTGCAAAGAGTCAGACACAACGAACAACAAAGCAGGCATAGCTGATTAACTATGTTGTGATAGTTTCAGGTGTACATCAAAGGAAGTCAGCCTTATATATATATGTATCCATTCTCCCCCAAACTCACCAGCCATCCAGGTTGCCACAGAACATTAAGCAGAGTTCCATATGCTATACAGTAGGTCCTTGTTTGTTATCCATTTTAAATATAGCAGAGTGTACATATCCATCCCAAACTCCCTAACTATCCCTTCCCCTTATCTGTGAATCTCTTTCTGTTTTGTAAGTTCATTGGCATCATTTCTTTTTAGATTCCCCATATAAGGGGTGTCATGCGATATTTCTTCTCTGTCTGACTTACTTCTCTCAGTATGACAATCTCTAGATCCACTCAGCAGCACACCTTTTAAGGCTGCCACCCAAGGGACTGGCTTCCAAGTAGCCTAGTTCAGACAGCCACTGGGACTTGGCGTCCATGAGTCTCCCATTAAACAAAGAAGCAGATTTTCATGTGTCCATGAGCACGTCTCATGGTTATTCCCAGGTGCATTATAGATGGGGAAGGCCAAAGCACCCAGCTCTCACTTTCTTCCTGGAAGGGGCTTGACTACTCACATTCTCAGTTGCAGCTTGAAGGTCCAGCTTTGAATCAGACTACACATGTATGCTATTAGGGATACTGCCAGGATACTGCTATCAGAGATACTTCCAGGATACTGCTATTAGGGATACCAGCCTGAAAGGGCTGGTGGGCACTTCCCCTGACTACCCTCCCCCACTTTTTGCTCAATTCAACAAGAAAACCAAGTCTCCAGTTTCTTCCTAATAGGAGCTTCTCTATACAATGAGAATCTCAATTTTTTTTTTTTTAATTGAAGTATACTGATGTCCCTGGTGGCTCAGCAGTAAAGAATCCACCTGCAATGCAGGAGACCTGGGTTTGATCCCTGGGTTGGGAAGATCACCTCAAGAAGGAAATGGCAACCCACTCCAATATTCTTGCCTGGAGAATCCCATGGACAGAGGAGCCTACAGGTGGGCTAGTCCATGGAGTTGCAAAGACTCAGACATGACTGAGTGACTCACACACACACACATACTAATGTATAATATTATATGCTATGGATGTATAATATAGCGAGTCACAATTTTTAAAGTCTATATTCCATTTCTACTTAGAAAATGTTGGTGATGCAACCTCAACTTTTAAGGCTGCCACCTGAAGGTTTGGATCCCATATCACCCAACTCTGAAATCTGACAGGGTCCGCATTTATAGGTTCCCAGAGTCTTCTTAAGAGAAAATGTTTATACAGAAATGCAAGCACATCCCAGGACTATCTTCCTGGTCTCAAGACAGATGGGACAGGAAAAAACATAAAAGCCCCAACTTCTCCGTGGAAAGGGTTTGAGTGCATACTTCCCAGGCTGCTGCCTGGGGGCTGAGCTTCTAAATAGCTTATACTTGGCAGCTGACTGGGTACATAATTAGTCATCATCTGGGAACTTGAACAGATGTGAGGGCATTCCCCGTGCTTTCTTGCTCTGATTCACACCAATGATCATTATAAAAGTAACTCTCCAGCTTCTCCCTCAATGGAATTTGTCCACGCATATTGCCCCACCTTATACAGATGCACTGGAGGAACTGGCTAGGAAATCACCTAGTTACGGGATAGCTTCCCTTAAGCAGAGAAAACAAAAGGGGTGAAAGAAGTAACATTGTCTTTGCAGATGACATGATCACATGTACGGAAAACCTTAAAGACGATGCCAAAAACCTGTCAGAATTAATACATGAATCCGGAAAAGTCTTAAGACACAAGGCCAGAATACAAAAATCAGTGTTGTTTATATACACTTAACAATGAACTATTAGAAAGAAGAAGAGGAAACCAACCCCATTTACAATAAGAACAAAAGAATAAAATATTTAAGGATAAATGTAACCAAGGAGGTGAAAAACATACACACTGAAAACTAAAAACCAATCATGAATAAAATTAGAGAAGACACAGATAAATAGATAATCTACGTCTACAAGTTGAAGGGAATAATACTTTTCCATACCACTCAAAGTGATCTATAGATTCAATGCATCCTTATCAAAATTCCAATGTCATTTTTCACAGAAATAGAGAAAACAATCCTAAAACAGAACATTAATAGCTATAACAATCTTGAAAAAGAAAAGCAAAGCCAGAGACATCACACTCCATGATTTCAAGCAATATTATAAGGCTGTAGTAAGACTCATAAAAAAAATAGAGGGCATAAATTAATAAAATCAGAAATGAAAAAGAAGTTATAACTGACACCATAGAAATATAGATGACCATAAGAGACTATTAGTGTTGCTTAGTCGCTAAGTCATGTCAATCTCTTTGGCTCCTCAGTCCATGGGATTTCCTGGGCGAGAATACTGGAGTGGGTTGTCATCTCCTTCTCCAGAGGATCTTCCTGACCCAGGGATCAAACACGTGTCTCCTGCATTGGCAGGCAGGTTCTTTACCCCTGAGCCACCAGGGAAGATCATAAGAGACTATTAACAGTTATAAGTCAAGAAAATGGACGACCTACATGAAATGGATAAATTCTTAGAAAGTTACAAATCCCAAGGTTGAACCAGGAAAAAATAGAAAATATGAACAGACCAATTACCAGTAATGAAACATACATAGATTTCAAAACATGTAGACAGACACTGCACATTTCACATCCTGCATCATTGCTTTATACTTTGAGATAACGGAAGTAAACAACTTGAAGTTTAAAGTGATCATGCAATGACAATATACAGACAAATGCAAGCAAATCAGAAAAAAAAAGAAAGCTTATATGCAAATATTTTTTCAACAGTAGCTAGTTTACTCTTAATGGAAAAAAATTCATAAATTAAAGTTGTGACTCCATGTCCTAAAACTGATAACTCTGACCACCTTAATATCTGTAATCCTCTTTTTTCATATATATATATATATATATATATATGTATATATGAAAATATATATAAAATATCTCAAAAGGTTAATGGGAGAATTAATGAGAATAGTATATGAAAAAAAAACTTCTCTAAAGGAAATTATTTTATTATGATTTTCAAGTACAATTTCATACTTTTAGTTTTTACTATAATTTTTTAGTAGTAGAACATAATCATGTTCTACTGTATGTCAATACTGTATGTCAAAACAGAGTTATTGGAGTCTTAATATTTTTTTTTTTACTTACTCATTTCAAAAATTATTCCTTCAAACTGAAATCATTTTCTCAGGGTTTCTATATACTAACCCGATTTCTTAACCACGTGGAAATCTAAACCCCTATATTATGATTTCTAGTTTCTGGTCTGCAATCTAAAACAGTATAACTATGCCAATTTGAAGTATTTTAATCAGGAAAATATTCAAGATGGAATGTCTTCAATTTAATTAGTTTTTAGTAGCAGTGCACACTTTTCAAATTCTTTTTCTAATTAATGTTTACTGACATGTTTTCATTGTCAGTAAATGTGGTATCTACCACTTTAAACTTCAAATTGTTTACTTCAGTTATTTAAATATTATCAAATTTCAGGCAAATGTGATATTTTTAGTTTTCCTTTTCTTTGGCCATTATTTCTAATAAGTCTGATGTGTCTGGGTCAGATTCGCAGGTCTAAATCTTGCTCAAAACCATTTTTTCTGTCACTTTAACTGTGGCCATTAATAATGTTTTCTTTCCATAAACTGCAGTCTGAACCATTGTCACACTTAATTAATGTTGTTTATTTCTACCAGTATGATTCATCAACAGTATTTAATATTTCTTGAAAACTGTGAACAAGTGCTTCAGAAGAGCCTGAGAAATGAAGGGAAGGGCCCAGGAATTAGCAATAAAAACATGTGGCTTTGCAAGTGAATACAAATCAATATGATCTGATTCAATGCAAAGGTAAATAAAAATAGTCCTAAACTTTTAAATTATAAAACTGATACTCTTTAACTTTTTATTTGATATTGCAGCATAGCCAATTAACAATGTTGTGAGATTTTCACGATGAACAGCAAAGGGACTCAGTCATATATATATAGCTGTATTGATTCTCCCCCAAACTCCCCTCCCATCCAGGCTGCCACAAAATACAGAGCAGAGTTTCCTGTGCCATACATAGTGTAGGTCCTTGTTGTTTATCCATTTTAAATAGGGCAGTGTATACATGTCCATCCCACACTCCTGAATTATTCCTTCATTCCATCTTTAAAAGTAATATTGTTGACCATTTACCTGCTTCTCCCAGTCTTCACTCTCATTTGACCTTATCTTCTGTGGAACTGTGACATATAGGAACATTCCCTCAGAATCTGTAGTAAGAAAGTGGGATTTTTTTTTTGCAACAGTCCTCTAAGACAAGCATGGATTCTTAAGCTTTGAGTCCATGGTGGGGTCTACAATTGTAAGTCAATTTATCTACGTGTGTCCAGCCTCCTTCTTGGTCCCCAGATTTCAACAGATTTTCAATGGCGCACTGAAAATGGCTAGGAAATAAACAAATGAACAGAGAACAGACAATGCTGCAGGACCATCCTGTTGGTTTCCAGAACCACGGTGAAGCCTTTCCCTCGGGTCTCTGAGGAATAAAGCCAGGGCACTACCGAACGTGGTTAAGTCCTCTGGCTACAGAGTGGGTGACCCAGAAAGACCTTCAGCGGCTGAGACAATGCATGTTTGGCTAACATCTTCCATCCCCTATCCTGGTCCGGGAGTGGCTGGGGGTGGGAGGAAGGCACCATCAGAGAATCCCAGAAAGGGGCGGCAGGTATCCTAGAGCTACAGAAATTGCTCCCCAGGAAGATCTCAGCTCTGCTCAGTACCCAGAAGAGGGAGAAGGAAGTCGAGGCTCCGCAGTCTTACCCGGGCTGGCGAGCAGCCCTCCAAGCGCAGCAAGCAGTGAGAGGAATAGGAACATGGCTGGGTGGGGGCGCAGGAAGCAGAGCCAGGTGAGAGACCGTTGGGTATCCCTGAGGCTCGCGGGCAGAAGCCCTCCGGAGTACAGCATGCTGCCCCGAGCCCTGGGGGTGATGACCAGGGCCTCGAATTAGCTCTCAGCTGCACTGGCTCATCCTTGGGCATCCTGAGTTGACTGGGCGCTCAGGGCCGAAAGAAGGAACCGCAGACAAAAGCTTGCGCCTGCGCACAGCGGGTCTGTGATGACAATGTGGATATCCTTCCAACACTTCAGTAAGGGTAAAGGGGCAAAGAAGCATCCGGTCCATGGGGTCGCAGAGTCAGACACGACTGACGCGAATTAGCACGCACGCTCTTCTGGGGAAGTTCCTGGTAATTTCCATTCTCCATGTGACGGTTTTCTAACAAACTTTTATTTGCTATGGTGGGAAAGAAAGATGAAACTAGCAATATTAACTTTTTTTTTTTTTACAAGAAAATTTCTTAAATCGTGCTACTGCCGACCTCATAATCTTTTTAAAAAAGTCTTTTCAAACACGGAAAAATCAAGAATATGGAAATTGACCCTGGATACGACAATAGAAAGCATTTTTCTTCAACTGTGTCCCTATTCTTAAATACAATGTTAGGTTATACTCTGCTGGGGAAAGGGAAAAGGAAACTTTGAAATGGAATCTAAGAGTGGTTTGTTAAAACTCCGTTTAGAACCATACAAAGGAAGCTGTAGAAATGATGACAGCCAGCAGGACAAACTCAGAGAGGAAAGAGGGCACCAGGGCAGAAGACAACACACAATCTTCTGACAAATATCTTAAACTGCTCGGGCGCAAAAGCTAACTCACCTTCTGCCCACCACTCATCCTCACCTTCCTTTATCCCAGGACACTCCACAGAAAGGATGTATTGTACCAGCAATTACAAAAATAAAGTCTGATCAGGTCTAAAACTTGGACCTACGAGGCAACAGTACTCCTGGGAAACTGATCCTGAGAAATTAGTTTGAAATAAGGCAGGACATGAATCATAATGGATCCAAATAAGGTAGTGGCAAAGGGGATGAGGGAAAGGTATGATAGAATCATCCTGATGTGTATGGTTTTTACCACAGAGTTCACCCACTTAAAGCACACAGGTGAATGACTGTAGGATTTTCAATATATTCAGAGATATGTGCAACCATTACCACAGTCAGTTTCTGCTCTCTCATCTCAAAAGCAAGGCCTCTACCCCTTAATTGTTACCATCCCCCACCCCAGTTTTTCATTCCCCTCTTTCCCATACCCCCCACCCCACAAGCAGTTAATAATTACTATTCTTGGTCTTTCCAGATGTTCCTGTTCTGTATGTTCCATAGAAATGCATAATATATGGTTTCTGTGACTGACTGTATT
Organism: Cervus canadensis; assembly: GCF_019320065.1. NCBI lineage: Eukaryota > Metazoa > Chordata > Mammalia > Artiodactyla > Cervidae > Cervus > Cervus canadensis. The sequence continues at coordinate 32,671,922 of NC_057416.1, read as the reverse complement.
CACAGAAACCATGAATAGAATAATGGTTTCAAGATTCATCCACTTGTCGCATATCAGTGCTTCCTTCTTCTTTGTGGGTGAATATTATCCCATTGTATGGATGGACCACCTCTTGTGTATCCGTCATCAGCTAGCTGCTCATTTGGAAAAGGAAACTCTTGGCCTTTGTGATGAGCTCCCCCCACGTCTAGCCCAGGATCATTTCCCTAAACCACAAATAACACTTTGAAATGTGCAGAAGCACATCTGTCAAGAGAGACAGCAAGTCTGGGTCCTTCAAAGGACAAGATATATTCTAGAACTCAATTTTCCATGAGGCCAGGGAAGTGTCACCTGGAGATAGAATAGTTACCTATGACCAGGAACTCAGTTTAATTACTTGAAGGTAGAATGGAGGCCAGGGACTGTCTGAGGGCCCTGGGCCTGTCCCGACCTACAACACTCAATATCCTCTTAATCTCCCAAAGCTTGGACTGGGTAGCGCATGAGAATCACAAGCTACTGGAGACAGTGGACCCAGGTGTCCTCTCTTGAGATGGGAGTGATTAGCAGGGCTGTGGGCATCTGAGCTCAGGCAGTCAGTGGCAGAGTGCATGATGGAATGTGTCTTTGGGATGGAACAACCTCCCAGGACCAACTGGAGGATCATGGAAGTATAAGGACTGAAGCTGAGCAGGACCCTGTGGGGCCCTCCTGGGCACAAAAGTCTTTCCATGTCTCCCATTTCTTATTTGAAGGAAAAAGGCTTTCAGCTTCCTCAACCTTCCTTGAGTTTCAAAGGGCATTTTCAGACAGTTGCTAACCAGGGAAGTGAGGGAAGGCAGGAAGAAACAATAGTGCAACAAGGGACCTGGTGCGGTTTCTCCTCGGGTGATATGCCTAGTAGTCTGTACATACCTTTAGTTCTTCAGCAGGAACTAGGGCCGCCTCAGCCCAGACGGAGGAGGTCACTTCAGGCTGAGCACAAGCAAGTGGACCCACACTGATTGAAAAGGCTGATGACTGAGATGGCTGGAACACAACCCTGTTATCTGACCACCAACCAGTCAGAGGAATGTTCCACATGCTGCCGCCCTTGTCCCTGAATCTTACCTATAAAAACTTTTCCCCAAAAGCCATCAGGGAGTTTGGGTTCTTTGAACATTAGCCTCCTATTCTCCTTGGTAGGTCCCTACAATAAACCTTTCTCTGCTCCAAATACTGTGATTTCCATTTGTTTGGCCTCAGTGTGCATCAGGCACATGAACTTTGGTTTAAGAACAGAATCAAATGAGACAAACCTACATGCTTTCACTCACAGGATTTATTTTGGCTTGTGAAATTGAAAACTTTAAGCCATCACAAAAGGAGAGAAAAGCAAATTTTTCTTTTCCCATTCTTGAATCAGGCCAGATAATGGTTTGTTTCTTGATAATATCTTTTCTCCAAGCTGTGTTTTTTGAAATATTGTTTAGCTGTTATAGCCATGCTTTCCGGGAAACAAACTCACTCAGAAGGACAATACAAACAGTGGAGCGCAGTTTATTACACCGGCGGGCCCAAGGCAGAGTCTCCTCTTAGCCAAGGACCCCAACCAGCATTTGTGAAAATCTTTTATACCCCATGTGTACATGTCCAAACCCACCACCCCAATCCCTTGATGCTTACAAAGGAAGGGTAAATACAATCACAATAACCCCATCATTCGCGTGTTATGTGTTCAAACAGTTAATAATCAATAAGCCCGCAGTTACATTCCAACCAGTTAATAACCAATAAGCCTGTGCTTACATTCTGATAGATACTGTCTGGAGGCAGGGGGTGATTAGTGTCTGTTTTCTCTTAGGTGATGAGTAACCTGGATACGATCTTCAAGGTTCCCCTGTCTGGAGTGGGTCTTATCCTTCCATTGTCGTTCCCACAGGCACTAAGCAGAGAGTTCAGAGTCCACTGGAGAGGTGGCCGAGCATGATCAGCACAGACAGGCCTGAGATGGAGTCCAGGCCCTATGAATTCCTTCTTCATAGCCACTGTTGTAAAAGAGACATAGAAAAATAAAAACGCTATGTTTTATAAACTAACATAAGCTGTCTAATTTTACTACAAAGTTATAGGTATATCAATTAGTTAGTATAATAAGACAGTTTATACTGTCGCAATCTATACCTGTGCTCCACAGAATTTGTAAACCCAAGTTTTTTTGTTTGTTTAATCTTTTTCTAGAAACATCTGTGATAGTCACATTAAAAGGAAATGCTATAAACGGCATTTATGTATGTCTCTAAAACATGAGTCAAAGAAAATCATGAACAAGGAAACAGAGAGGAAAAGAGCAATAAGTATGTGAAGAAGGAAATAATTACTGTTTTGTCTATTTTTATCTACAGAGGAAGAGAACTTCCAGTCTTCTGTGCATTTCTGACCGGTATCACACATGTTCAAAACAAACTCCTTCTTCACTCCCCTATGCTTTATCACTCCAACACCAAATGGGTTCTCACCAACTGTACAGTACGTCGATAGTAAAAGGTATTATTATCCATTGAGTCAGAATGTTCAAGTCTTCATCGTCCCTTTTTATTCTAAGCCAAATACATCCACTCAGTCACCACTTCAACCAAATCTACCCCTTAGGTCTCAAAACCTGTACTCTTTCCATTTCATCCAATCCTACCCTCATGACACTTTTACTGTGCATTCCATTTTACTTGTCTCCAGTTCTGCCTGAATCTGACCACATTTTCTCCTAATATATCCCTGTGAAATCTTTTAAAAGAGGACATTATCATGCTAAATCCCTCCCTTTACCACTTCAAAATTAGTTAATACTTCAACTGCATTCCTATTTGGGTTTCCCCAGTGGCTCAGCAGGTAAAGAATCTGCCTGCAATACAGGAGACATGGGAGATGCGGGTTCAATCCCTGGGTAGGGAAAAATCCCCTAGAGGAGGAAATGGCAACCCACTCCAGTATTCTTGTTTGGAGAATCCCATGGAATAGAGGAGCTTGGCGAGCTAAAGTCCAAACAATTGCAAACTGAGCAAGCATGTTCCTACTCATAAATGAGAAACTTTAACCTTTACATCATGGCATATCAGACACCTGTCTTGGCTCATGATTACCTATGCAGATTCTTTTAACATCCATAAATTTTCAAATAAATTTTTAAATATATTAAGAGCACACATTTAGGAACAGAGAGCTCTGAGTTAACTTTGTGGCCTTGCTGTCTCTCTGCTCTATAAGAAATGAACATCACCTAAGCACTGTTTCTTACACTCTACAGCCAAACTCGCAACTCACTCTGTTGGTTCACATTCAAAATGTATTCCTAAGATCGTCTTTACTACCCCCGGTATGAGGTAACATCCTTTCTCTCCTGGATCAGGACTGAAGTTTTTTTCATTGGATCTTTCATGTGCTTGAAAAGCTCCTGCCTAGGTGCGTGTAGGGATAGCTCTGCCAGCTTGATGCTTGTGAGACAGGGGTGGTTTACAGCTGCAGTGGAGCTGTGAGTCTTAACCTGTGGGAAAGCCTGAATACCTGGCTTCTATTTTTGCTGAGAGAAGAGCGGTGGGATTAATGATGGGCTGTTTAAAATTTAAAATAAGAAACTTTTGACCTCGTGCCTGAGGCATCTCTCTGGCCCCCAGTGTATGCCCGCATTCCTCTCTTGCTACCCTGCATCCTTTGCATTTAAATAAAAGCCTTCTGTGAGTTGGGCTCTGTGATGTCAGGTGACTCCTTTCAAATATCTAAACTGCATAATTATTTGTACCTCCTCCAAGTCTTGGCTAACACATCACTTGCCCAACAGGGCCTACTCAGTCGGCCATATTTAAAATTGCACCCCAGTTCCTCCTTCTCTCATCTTTTCCATATAATGAGTTACCTTTCAGCACACTTTACAATCAACTTATAAAATATATTTATGGAATGAATGTGTCAAATTATGGAGGCAAGTCCTTAATGTAATCCTAAAATAATGCTGGTAAGAAATGATTGTGAAAAATAGAAAAAAATGTAAATGAAAGCATGATACTGAAGTTATGACTTAGAGCTGGGAAAAAACAACAACAACAACAACAAAAAACAGGGAGATGGAGAGCTCAGTGTATCGCTCTAGGAGAAAATGGCTGAAGTTGTGTGGAGGTGAGGTGTGCAGGTGAAGGCACTCAGCATGACGATGAGACTATGATTGTAGGACATGAGAATAAGACAGCCAAGGGCCAAAATCTTCACCTAAGATGTGGGCTTTTAATAACATAATCAGAGAAGAGATGGAGATTGGTCTAGGCATAAATAAGACTACTTTACGTTGAGGAAGCGAGTTATAAATGTTTTCTTCACTGGCAGAAAAGGAAATAGAGATCCATTGATTTCACTCTCCATCACAGTTACATATGGCAGGTAAGTAAAGAGATGAACTCACAATCTCATTCTTAGATGAGTTTCTCGTTTTTTTCCTATACGCCCAGTGATAAGTCTAATATGTGAAATATCATGATTTCTTTACACATTTGAGTTAGACATTTGAACAACATATACAGAAGCCTTTGATATCTCATATTATAATAAAGAATTGTTCTTCTGCCCTGCAGGGTGAGTGCAGTTGGCATTTGCCTGGCATCTACCAGATCCTCAAAAAATGTAAATTCCATTCCCCATCCCCAGTCTTATATCAGAAAATATGTGGGAAAATTGTGGAGTTTTTAAGAGTTTCAACCCTGGAGTCTGATTATCTTAAACTTGAACTCAAAAACTCCCTAACATTCTATATATGTGGGGAATAATTTACACTCTTCATCTGTTTCCTTATATCTAAAATAAGGAGAACAATAACCAGGGAGTTAGTGAGTAATAATACAAGTGTTGGGAGAAAATTTGTGTAAACCTCTCAGTAAGAATCTTAAATCTATCGATCAAATGCATGATTGCTCACAAATATTTTAAGAACACATTAAAAATCTCTTTAAAGTCATTTCTTTTTACAGAAATGTTTGTTAATAAAACTGTGGCTAATGCGAGTAACATTAAATCTTTCCAGATAAATATAAAATAAAATTAAATCAAATACTTTGTTTTGATTTTTGATTTACTATGTGACAGTAACAAATAGGAATTAAATGATTAAATATGGAAATAATTAACTGAAGTAAAGTTAAAAGTATTTTTAAGTATTTAATGAATTATATGATATTGTCAATAACTTGATTCCTTTACTTCACCTTTAACTTGACTGGGTGCTGTTACTACTGCTGACTTCTGATAAAGATCTGTATGAAAGAAATAGAATTATTTCTAAGGTTAGGAAATACTGTAATCTTAAAGTTACAAAAACCAAAAAAACTAGATTTGTACTGGTTATTCAATTAATATATAACAATATCCACTTTGCTTCCTATATTCCATCCAGGGATCATATATTCTATTGTTTGGTTTTTTCCTAATGTTAGTCCAACTTTTACATATGTTAAGCATTTTTCAAATTTCAAACTTAAAATCTGTCTATTACTTTTCTCTATTTCGTCTACTTGGAAAATAGGATAAAAATCTATGATCATGATATCTTTTTCATTTATCTATAGTAAATCATAGATTTATCTGTGATTTAAGTGATAAATCATATAAATGATAAATCATATCATTTATCTATGCTAAATCATGATGTTTTATCATTTATCTGTCATTTATCATTTATCTATCTATATTTTTATCATTTATCAATTATCTATGATAATGCTTCTCCAAAGTTAAGCAGATAATTTACATGTGAATTCTTAAGTTATCATAGCTTCAATTATATTATTTCTATAAAATAACTATGTAAATAGTTACTAGCTCACTTCTGTTAATGAGGTCTTTAATGAGGCCTCTCTTACATTTATGTTTAGTTACAAATTGCGGTATTTACACAAACTCCATTTTTCTTTTGGCTCGCATACACACTCAGTTCCTGTTGAAAGGAAATGTCATGGTATAAAAGCTCCTCCTAAATTTTTTGGCTACATGATGAAATCAGGCTTGAACACCTAACTTGTGATTATAAATCCTGACAGAACACTGGCTGAAACTAGAGACACTAGCACAGCTATTTACTTCGTCTCTTGATAAAATGGGAGCTTCCTCAATGGTTCAGCAGGTAAAGAATCAGCCTGCAATTCAGGAGACTCAGATTCCATCCCTGGGTCAGAAGATCCCCTGCAGGAGGAAATGGAAACCTACTCCAGTATTCTTGCCTGGGAAATCCCATGGACAGAGGAGCCTGGGCTACAGTCCAAAGGGCCACAAAGATTCAGATGCAACTAAGTACGCATGCATTTGATAAAATGAATTAATAGGCTCTGGTTTTGAGAAATTGAGGTTTTTATTTGAAAATGAAACTAGAAAGGGTTGAGAGAGGTACTCTGGGCATGTGTAACCCAATTAGTTATTTTGGAGAGGATAGTCATAGAGAAGAAGTGTAACAGTGTGTATAAAATGTGTATAAAGTAGCTCAGTCATGTCCGACTCTGTGTGAACCCACAGACAATAGCCCATAAGGCTCTTCCGTCCATGAAGTTCTCCAGGTAAGAATACTGGAGCAGGTCTCCATTCCCTTCTCCTGGGGCTCTTCCTGACCCAGGGATTGAACCCAGGTCTCCTGCATTACAGGCGGGCTCTCTACCATCTGAACCACTAGGGAAACCCTATAGAGAAGAAGAGATGATGTCAATCATAAAGCCTTCAGGTGACAGAGAGAATGACTGAATCCGTAACCATAGAGTTCCTGACCACTATTTTGTGTTTCAGCTCTACATCATTTCTTGCCCTTGAACCCCTGAAACCACTCATTGATGCTCTAAAATTTAGGCTGTCATGAGCACTATTCAGATTTTTCTAAGGTGTCTTAAGCAAGAGCCCAGGAAGACTTATGTTAGATATAATTCAATTAAGTCAACTTGTAACATTTGAATGATTATGTAAATGTCCATATGAATCAGGCAGAATACTACCCTGAATTGACTGGTTGCTGCTAACTTGTTTATAAACTAAGCTGTAATGTTGATAGAAATTGTATATTATTTTATCTCTGACAAACAAAGGAGGAATAGAAATTATTTCCTTTACAATGAAGAAATGAGACCCACTTCTTTACCCTTAACACTGCATTCTCAACTTGCTAATATTCTCTAAGCAAATTGTGGCTTTTATTGGTGTTACAGTGAAGAAAAAAGCTGTATGACAGTGGAATAAATCAGACAGACAGAAGTATGATCCACCTATATGTGGAATGTAAAAATAAAAACACAACTCTCATGGATACAGAGATGAGATTGGTGGTTGCCAGATTAATAGGTAGGAGTCTGGTGAACAAAATAGGTAAAGAGGGCCAAAAGATACAAATTTCCAGTTAAAAAATAATTATGTCATGGGAATGTAATGTACACCTGCTGACTTCAGTCAATAACAAATTGCATATTTGAATCTTGCTGAAATAGGTCTTAAAAGTCCTCATCAGAAGAAAATCAAATTTATTAACTATGTAACAAAGTTTAACTAGACTTACTGTGGCGATTAGTTCACAATATATATAAATATCAAAGCATTATGTTGTACACAAGAAACTGATATAATGTCTTATGTAAATTATACCTCATTTAAAAATTTTAAAAAGACCTAAACAGGCTTTTCTACACACATACAAAAGAAGGAAAAGCTTAGTAAGTGCCTAAATTCTAATTTTAGAGACACATGAGCAATATTAATTCTGTGTAACATATGCATGTGTGCTCTCCCTCATTGTAACCATCTTATATTTTCTCATCTGTCCTATATTCTATGCTGTCCTGGTTCTATTCATCTTCACTTGCTTCATATCCTATGTTTGCCTCCTTGCTTAGTCATTCAGTCAAGTCCAACTCTTTGTGACCCTTTGGACAGGCTCTTCTGCCCATGGAACTCTCCAGACAAGAATACTGTAGTGGGTTGCTGTTTCCTCCCCTGGGAATCTTCCCAACCCAGGGATCAAACCGGTGTTTCCTGTGCCTCCTGTATTGCAGGTGGATTCCTTATCTGCTGAGCCATGGAGAAGCTGCCCAGTATCTATCTATCATCACCAGCCCCATGTTCTGTGCTTCCTGGTCTCTGTTAATCTTGGCAAAACTGAATGTCAATGCAAGATAAGAGCGTTGCTTAGGAAGTAGACAGAACTTTCTAGAGTAATTACAGACAACTTGACTTTCTATTTGAAAGGTACTTACTGTGTAACTTCAGTTGCCCTTAGGTCTATATAGACATGAAGGATACCCACTTGCCCGAAGTCTGAAAAATATCTGGTACATTTCTAAACATTTGGTAGATATCTAAAGATTAACTCAATCCATCTAAGAGTCCCCAGTCATAATATTCTGAATAATATTTTAATTTTCCATAGAGCACCTTTATTATTAAATATAAAAAAATTGAGTTTACTTACTCTTCACTTACTGTATCCTCTCTGTCCTGAAATATCTTTGATTTATTCCTTTAAAAGCAATAACGGTACCCATAATAAGGAAAGATAGAAAAACATAGAAACTGATCACGAGGCTATTTTTTCAAAAAGCAGTGTTGTTTTATCAAGAAGTCTGTACTTTTAACTAAAAACATAACAGTACATTTTAACTCTTTCAACTATGATATTCAAAGCATTTTAGTAATTCAAATAATAAAAATTTGGGATTCAATAATATAATCATAGAATGAATAAATTTAAATTTATTCAAAATTTATTTAAAAATTTTCCAAAATTCTGTGACTATGCCCCAAAAGTGCTGTATTTCTGTCAAATACATATATAAATATGTATGTATATGTATATATATATATAATTTTCAATGTTTATATGTACATTTAATACTTATGTGCTACACTCTCATGTATCACATCCCCTTCTATGAACTGCTACTTTGAATAGATTAGATTGATATTATCATTTAACAGATTCCTACAATTAAAAAAGAGCAAAATAAGCAAGATCCTCTATGACCCACCTCCCAGAATATTGGAAATAAAAGCAAAACTAAACAAATGGGACCTAATGAAACTTAAAAGCTTTTGCACTACAAAGGAAACTATAAGTAAGGTGAAAAGACAGCCCTCAGATTGGGAGAAAATAATAGCAAATGAAGAAACAGACAAAGGATTAATCTCAAAAATATACAAGCAACTCCTGCAGCTCAATTCCAGAAAAATAAATGACCCAATCAAAAAATGGGCCAAAGAACTAAACAGACATTTCTCCAAAGAAGACATACAGATGGATAACAAACACATGAAAAGATGCTCAACATCACTCATTATCAGAGAAATGCAAATCAAAACCACAATGAGGTACCATTACACGCCAGTCAGGATGGCTGCTATCCAAAAGTCTACAAGCAATAAATGCTGGAGAGGGTGTGGAGAAAAGGGAACCCTCTTACACTGTTGGTGGGAATGCAAACTAGTACAGCCGCTATGGAAAACAGTGTGGAGATTTCTTAAAAAACTGGAAATAGAACTGCCATATGACCCAGCAATCCCACTTCTGGGCATACACACTGAGGAAACCAGATCTGAAAGAGACACGTGCACCCCAATGTTCATCGCAGCACTGTTTATAATAGCCAGGACATGGAAGCAACCTAGATGCCCATCAGCAGATGAATGGATAAGGAAGCTGTGGTACATATACACCATGGAATATTACTCAGCCATTAAAAAGAATTCATTTGAACCAGTCCTAATGAGATGGATGAAGCTGGAGCCCATTATACAGAGTGAAGTAAGCCAGAAAGATAAAGAACATTACAGCATACTAACACATATATATGGAATTTAGAAAGGTGATAACGATAACCCTATATGCAAAACAGAAAAAGAGACACAGAAATACAGAACAGATTTTTGAACTTTGTGGGAGAATGTGAGGGTGGGATATTTCAAAAGAACAGCATGTATACTATCTATGGTGAAACAGATCACCAGCCCAGGTGGGATGCATGAGACAAGTGCTCCGGCCTGGTACACTGGGAAGACCCAGAGGAATCGGGTGGAGAGGGAGGTGGGAGGGGGGATCGGGATTGGGAATACATGTAAATCCATGGCTGATTCATATCAATGTATGACAAAACCCACTGGAAAAAAAATAATAATAATAAAATAAAAAAAAAAGAGCAAAATAAAGAATTTTTTAAAAAAATTATTTAGCAAAAATTATTGCTATATCAAGGCCAATTTAAAATAAAACAGTAATAGCACATGAGGTTAAATTTTCATAACAGCTGTATAAAGTGATATTACTTTAAATTAGAAAAAAAGATATGCCTCTTGGTGTTCTAAACATTACATAAAGCTGGAAAGCTAAATCTATGGAAATGGTGCAATTAAACAAAACCAACAAATCAGACAATTAAAATACAAAGAACTTATATTAAGCAAGCAGAATTACCACCATAGCAATTATGATGATATTAAGTATAAGCAAATTTAATGCCCCCTCCAAAAGACATAAGAATTGGTGATGTTGAAACACATACACACTCTAATTATATGCAGATTAGAAGTAATTTACATAAAAGAAAGTGGTTTAGGAAGTTTTTTGTTTTCTAATAAATAAATTAACAAATATATGCAAAAGTATTGAAAACAATCTAACATGAAGCAATCTCACGCTGCGATAAAACTCAACACTTTAAAGCTCTCCTTTCTTGGCCTCATCCATCAGAAAAGTTCAACTCCCCTTTGATAAATCTTTACTAAAATCATCACGTTACAAGTGGAGCTTCCTTCCTCTGTGCTTACTTACTCCAAAGACTGATTAAAGAAATTATTATTAGATGAATTGGGAGATATCCATTATTCTATGGAAGAGAGATAGGGAGTTTCCACTCTGGGGCATGGTAAAAATTTTCCATTAATTGTGTCAAATAATAAAAATATAGAACAGGACAAAAATATGAGGGAAATGGTTTCTGAAGGTCAGCAGGAAATACAGCACTACAATATCTGAAGAAAAGGAAACACGATGTTAATTTTATGGAAATAGAATGCTACCTATAGAGAACTTGCTGATATCAGCACAGAGAATTGGAATCCTAGGCAAAGTACCGCAATCTCATGGAGGACAGAGTTCACAGCAGAATTACTGCTGGACATAAAGGGTGGAACACTAAACAGAGAGCTGCTCTGTAGATTAAGGATTCTAAAAGTGTGAAGGGAGTCATCCTAGGTGTCCTTGGCAGAAGAAAAAGAAACATACAGATGTTTGTGTATATATACATATACACACATATAGTATGAGACAACATGAAGCTAATTAGACAGCAGTTCCTACTGGAGTGAGAGTGGAAAAAAAGATACTAGAATTTGAGCAGTGCTGGTGTAAAGAATACCAAGATCCCAGTTGCTTCATATCCTCACTGTGTTTTTTATTATAATAGTCATCCCAATGAATGTGAAGTACTATCTCCTCAGGGTTTTGATTTGCATTTTCCTAAGATGTTGAACATCGTATCATGGGCGTTTTGTCCATCAGTATATCTCCTGTGGAGATGAGCTTATTTAAATTCCTTCCCATTTTGAATTGGATTATTTGTCTTTTTATTGTGGACTTGTAAATGTTCTCTATAGATTCTGGATACAAGTGCCATACAAGATATAATATTTACAAATGTTTTCTCCTGCTCTTTAGTTTGTTCTTCACTTTCTTGGTTGCATCATTTGCAGCACAAAAGTTCTTAATTTTGATGAAATTCAATCAGTCTGCTAAAATCCTCATCTTAGCTCTACATTTAGATCTATGGTTCGTTTTCATTTAATTTTTGTGAATATTGTTATGCAGTCATTTAGCTTCATTTGAATGTGGATATATATTTGCTCCAGCACCATTGTTTTAAAAGATCATCTTTTTTGCTTTGAACTGTCTCGATATCTTTGTCAAAAACCAATGACTAAGCGTGTAGCTTTGTTTAGGACTCTCTCTTCCATTCCGCTGAACTAAATGTCTGTCCTTATTCCTGAGACAGTATTACACTGCCTTGATTATTTTAGTGTTGTAATATGTTTTGGAATTGTGTTTTTTTTCAGTTTCAAGTTTTCTTGAAAACTATGGTTCCAAGATTGATTTTGCTGTTCTGTGTTGCTGTAATTTCTGTAAGACTTTTAAGATCAGCTTGTCAGTGTCTGCAAAAGAGGCATTTGGATTTGTTAAGGATTGTATTGAATTTGCAGATCAATTTGGAGAGTATTTCTATATTAACAATATTGAATCTTCCAATACATTTGTTGGAGATGTCTTTACATTTATGTAGATCACTCTTTTAATAATGTAGTTTTAGTTTTCAGTGTATATCTTACACTTCTTTTCATTAAATTATGTTTAAATATTGTATTATTTTTGTGGTGTCATAAAATGGAAATTTTGCCTGACAAATACACTTTATTGTCATAAAATAACCAATGCATAAAATGTATTGCTTTAACATTTTTGTGTATCAAGTCGGTGGCATTAAGTACATTCACATCTTTGTGCATCTATCATCACTATCAAACTTTAGAACTTTTACATCATCCCAAGAGGAAACTATCCCTTAAATAGTGACTTATCATCACCTCTTCCCCCAGCCCCCTACAACTACCTTTCTACTATGTCCCTATGAATTGGTGTCTGCAGGTACCTCATAAAAGCAGAATCATCCAATACTTGTCCCATGTGACCGGCTCATTTTATTTAGTATAAGGTTTTCAAGCTTCATGCTTATTGTATCATTTGTCAGAATTTCAATTCTCTTTTAAAGCTACATAATTTTCCATTGTATGTATATATCACAGTATGTTCATACTGTTGATGGACATTCCAGTGTTTTCAGCTTTCGGCTATTTGTGAATAATTCTGCTAAGACCATGGGTGTATAAACATTTCTTTGAGTCAGTGCTATCAATGCTTTGGAGTATATACCTAGATGTGGAATTTCAGGATAATATAGTATCATACTTTTTTGAGGACTCACCATGCAGTTTTCCATGTGGACTATAACACTTTTATATTTCCACCTGAAATGCACAGGTATTCCAATTTCTCTATGTTCTCATTAGTGCTTGATATTTTCTGAAGTTTTTCAATAATAGGCATCCCAATAGATGTGAAATGGTATCTAGTTGGAGTTTCAACCTGCAATAGCCTAAGAATAAAGCTGAGCAACTTTCATGTGCTTATTGATCATAGATATATCATCTTTGAAGAAATGTCTATTCAAGTCCTTTGCCATTTTTAAATTGGGTTATATGTTTCTTTGTACTGGAGCTTGTAGGAATATTTTAAATGTTCTATATATAAATTCTTCATCAGGTATATGATTTGCTAACATTTTCTCTTATTTTGTGGCTTAGCTTTTTACCTTACTGATAGTGTCCTTTGATGCACAATAGTTTTTTAATTATGATAAATTCTAATTTATCTACTTTTTCTTCTGTTGCCTAGGATTTCAGTGTTATAGTCAAGAAACCATTCCAGAATCGAGTGTTATGAATACTGCCGCCTTGTTTTCCTCTAAGAATTTTATAGTTTTAGTGCTTGATGTATAAGTACTTGATTCATTTGGAGTTAATTTTTATATGGTATAAGTAAGGGTCCATATCTGTTCTTTCGCCTGTTGATATCCAGTTATCTCAATATAATTGGTGAAAAAAACTGTCCTTCCTTCCCTTGAGTAGTCATGCATCCCAGTTGAAAATCAGACTGCATATGTGAGAGTTTATTTCTGGACTCGTTTTTTTCATTGGCATATTTCAGTTTTCTAATTTTGTTGTCCAATACATCGTTTTTAATTTTGCTGCCCTATGTATCAACTCTGAGAAGGATTTTAACTTTGTAATGGTGATACTGAAATTGATCAAACAAATGAAATCTACTGCAAGTCATCAAACAATGCTATCACAATTTCCTCCAAGAGAAGAATCAATGAATGAACAGAATATTTCTAATAACAAAAGGAAATATGATATTCTTATCCAGTTAGTCATACTTTGGCATGTAATACTTTGCCATGTATATATAGAATGTTCTGTATTGTAAGGAAGATCTAGGATAGTATCTTTTCACATTTCACTACATTTGAACATGAACATTTATTTGATATGATTCAAAAGTGGACAAATATGCATGCAAAGTTGACCAAAATGAGTTAGATGATGGAGGAATGATAAACATTGATTAATCATCTTAATTGATGCCTATAAATATAAAATATGCTGTAGTGTAGAGCAACATTATTTATAATACCTCTAAAGAAAGTGAAATAACAAATGTGAAGTAATAAAACATGTAGAGTATATGGTGATAATTACAAAATATGATGAAGAAAATCAAAGAAGTCATATAATTGGAGATAAACACTGAGTTCATAGATTGGAAGAATCAACAGTAAATAATAAAAATGTAAAACTTCCTAAATTTATCATTAGCTTTAACAAAATTTATATCAGAAACATGGAAAAATTTTTGGTAAACATAGACAAGATTAATGTACACGAAAGGAGATTAATACAGCTAAAACAATTTTGAAAAACAAGAATGAATTGAGAAGACTCACTTTTCCTAATGTTTAAGATTATCCTGTAGTTACAATAATCAAAACAGTGTATATTTGCGGAAGGCATGACACATAGATCAATGGAACAGATTTCTGAGAAATACAGCGAAACAAAAATGTCCAATTAGTTTTTAACAAAGGAGCAAAATAACCCAGTAGACAAAATGTAGCTTTTTCAAAGCTAGAATAAATTGTCTAATAGAAAATTCAGTTCAGTTCATTTCTGTTGCTCAGTCATTTCTGATTCTTTGCAACCCCATGGACTGAGCACGCCAGGATTCCCTGTCCATCACCAACTCCTGGAGCTTGCTCAAGTTCATGCCCATCGAGTTGGTGATGCCATCCAACCACCTCATCCTCTCCTCCCCTTCTCTTCCTGCCTTTAATCTTTCCCAGCATCAGGGTCTCTTCCAATGAGTCAGTTCTTTGCATCAGGTGGCCAAAGTATTGGAGCTTAAGCTTCAGCATCAGTCCTTCCAATGAGTATTCAGGACTGATCTCCTTTCAGATGGACTAGTTGGATCTCCTTGCAGTCCAAGGAACTCTCAAGAGTCTTTTCCAACACCACAGTTCAAAAGCACCAGCTCTTCGGTGCTCAGCTTTCCTTATAGTCCAGCTCTCACATCCATACCTGACTACTGGAAAAACCATGGCTTTGACTAGACAGACTTTGTTAGACAGACTTTGTTATCATGGTCTTAAGACCGTGATTCTTTTTGAGTTACTTTTTACAAATGGCGAGAGACTATTTTTCTGATTTATTGATGTCAATGACCAAGCTAGACAGCATATTAAAAAGCAGAGACATTGCTTTGCTAATGTATGGCAAAAACCACTACAATACTGTAAAGTAATTAGCCTCCAACTAATAAAAATAAATGGAAAAAAATAACTACATCTTTTAAAGATATCACAGCAGAAAATTTCAAGACTTAAGATTGACAAAGAGCTCATACACTTGACACCAAAAGCATAGATCCAAACAGAAACAAAAAAAGAGTTTATCAAAATAAAAACTGGAAAAAAAAATACCTTTTGACCTGAGAAAAAATAAATACAGACTTGGAGAAAACAGGCTCAAATTACAAATCCCACAAAATAGATGTATATCTGCAAAGTCAATATTTAATAAACAATACAATTAGAAAATGGGCAAAAGATATGACTAGGGTTTTCATTTAGGTGGATATGCAGGTTCCAAATAAACACATTAAAGACATTCAATATCATTATCCGTTAGGGAAGCACAAACTTAAAACACAATGTGATATTGAAACACATCAATAGAAAGGCAAAAAAAAAAAAAAATCATCAATTGTTAGTCAGGATGCAAAAAACCCAGTCATTACTATATCTAATTGGTGGGGAAGTCAAAATGTATAGTCACTCTGCAAAGCAGCTCAGCACTTGCTTTCAAAATTATAAATGGCTTACTTTACAAACAATAATTTTGCTCTCAGCCATACTTACCACAGAATTAAACATTTATTTTCATGTAGAATTTTTCACACAAATCTTCACTGCAGATCTACTCATAATTACTAAATATTGACAATTACAACAAGTCATTCAAAGGATGGATAATTAAACAAAATATGATAGACAGAAACAGAGGAAAATAATAGAGTGGGAAAGACTACAGATCCCATCAAGAAAATCAGAGATACCAAAGGAACATTTCCTGCAAAGATGGGCACAATAAAGGACAGAAATGGGATGGAACTAACAGAAGCAAAGATATTAAGAACAGATAGGAAGAATACACAGAAGAACTATACAAAAAAGATCTTCATGATCCAGATAACCATGGTGGTGTGATCACTCACCTAGAGCCAGACAGCCTGGAATGTGAAGTCAAGAGGGCCTTAGGAAGCATCACTATGAACAAAGTTAATGGAGATGATGGAATTCCAGTTGAGCATTTTCAAGTTCTAAAGGATGATGCCCTGAAAGTGCTGCAATCAACATGCCAGCAAATTTGGAAAACTCAGCAGTGGCCGCAGGACTGGAAAAGGTCAGTTTTCAAGCCAGTCCTAAAGAAAGGCAATGCCAAAGAATGTTCAAATGACTGCACAATTGCACTCATCTCACACACTAGAAAGCAATGCTCAAAATTCTACAAGCCAGGCTTCAACAGTACATGAACCATGAAATTTCAGATGTTCAAGCTAGATTTAGAAAAGATAGAGGAAACAAAGATCAAATTTCCAACATCCATTGGATCATTGAAAAAGCAACAGAGTACCAGAAAAAAAAAATATATATATATATATATATATATATACTTTTGCTTTATTGACTATACCAAAGCCTTTGACTGTGTGGACCACAACAAACAGTGGGAAATTCTTAAAGAGAGGAAAATACCAGACCACCTTAACTGTCTCCTGAGAAATCTATACCCAGTTCAAGAAGCAACAGTTAGAACTGGACATGTAACAACAGACTGGTTCTAAATTGAGAAAGGAGTATGTCAAGGCTGTATATTGTCACCCTGCTTATTTAACTTATATGCAGAGCACATCATGCAAAGTACCGGACTGGATGACACCACCCTTACGGCCAAAAACAAAGAAGAACTAAAGAGCCTCTTGATGAAAGTGAAAGAGGAGAGTGGAAAAGTTGACTTAAAATTCAGCATTCAGAAACTAAAATCATGGCATCCAGTCCCATCACTTCATGACAAATAGATGGGGAAACAATAGAAACAGTGACAGACTTTATTTTCTTGGGTTTCAAAATGGCAGCCATGAAATTCAAAGACACTTGCTCCTTGGAATAAAAGTTATGACCAACCTAGAAAGCATATTAAAAGGCAGAGACATTTCTTTGCTGACAAAGGTCCATCTAGTCAAAGCTATGTTTTTTTCCAGTAATCATGTATGGAAGTGAGAGTTGGACCATAAAGAAAGCTGAGCGCCAGAAAATTGATCTTTTGAACTGTAGTGTTGGAAAAGACTCTGAGAGTCCTGTGGACTTCAAGATCGAGCTAGTCAATCCTAAAGGAAATCAGTCCTGAATATTCATTGGAAGGTCTGATACTGAAGCAGAAACTCCAGTATTTGGCCACCTGATGCGAAGAATATTTGGCCATCTGACTCATTGGAAAAGACTGATGGCAGGAGAAGGAAACAGAGGACGAGGTGGTTGGATGGTATCACTGACTTGACGGACAAGAGTTTGAGTAAACTCTGGGAGTTGATGATATACAGGGAAGCCTGGTGTGCTGCAGTCCATGGGGTTACAAAGAGTCTGACACAACTGAGCAACTCAACTGAATTGATACCAGTGAAACGTGAATCTGGTCATGTATTTCATCGATGTTCATTTCCTTGCTTTGATATTCTACTGTAGTACTCAAACACATTAACAGTGACCTAAGTTGAATAAAGGAATTACAAGAAGTGAAGTGAAAGTTGCTCACTGGTGTCTGACTCTTTGTGACCCCATGGACTACTGTAGCCCAGCGGGCTCCTCTGCCCATGGGATTCTCCAATCAAAGAATACTAGATTAGGTAGCCACTCTCTTCTCTAGGAGATCTTCCTGACCCAAGGATCAAATCTTTGTCTCCTGCATTGCAGGCAGATTCTTTACCATCTGAACTACCAGGGAAGCCCCTAAGAAGAACAAGATTATTCTCTAAATATTTTTGTAACTCTTCATGAAACTATAATTATTTCAACAGAAGAAATTAACTAAAAGTAACAATGGAGTATTATTAAATACCTAAAACTGGCAAAATAAAATCACACAGAACCATCAAAAATGACAAAACCAAGTGTTTATGAAGTGTGGATCATCTGTGCCAAGAAACTCACAGATGAATGGAGGGAAGGAAAACAGTAAAACCACTTTCAAAAATAGTTTGGCTGTTTCTTAAAAAGTTAAAAATACAGTGAGTAAATGATCCAGCGATCTCACTTATAGGTACTATAGAGAGAATTTACACAGAGACAAAAGGCCATGTGTACATGTTTATAGCAGTTTTATTCATAATTTCTGAAATCTAGAAATGCCTCAGTTACACTTCAATGGGTGAATGGATAAGAAAACAACAGTACACATTTCGATAAAAGGCTACTTAGCAATAAAGAGGAATGAACTACTAAAACATGTTACAATAGGTATAAATCTCAAATGCATATATACTGTCCAGGACCTTTGGGAAAAGTAAGTCTGTAGTGACAGAAATGAGGTCATTGGTTGCAAGGAACTGGCAGTGCAAGATAAACACAAAGGTCAGCCAGAGGGAGGTGCTGAGATGATTAATCTATTGTGTGTCATTGAGTTGGTGGGAACAGAATACATGCATTTTTCAATACAAATAGAACTGTATACCACTGAGCATGTTACTGTGTGTAAAAAAAAAAAATAGTCAAATAGATTTAATTAAAGTAATTATTAAAAAAAGAGACAATTGCTAATAAGTTTTCCAAAATTTCCAAAAATACATCTTTTTGATTCACAATCTCAGCCAACTGAAAAGAATATACTCAAAAATACATCTTGGTAAATTATAGTGAAACTATGGAAAATCAGCAATATAAATTAAGTCTGAAATGCAGACAAGGAATGAAAGAAGTGTTATATTATTGGATGAATAATGACGGTTGAATTCTCATCACAAAATGGAAGCCCGGATACAGTAGGATTACATCTTTGAACTGCTGAAAGAAACAATTCTACTTCCAGTGAAAATATCACTTACATGTTAAGACATTATAAAAACATTTTAAAGACAAAAGCTGAGACAATTGGTCAATACAAAGTACATGCAAAAAGAAAAACAAACAAAGCTTGACAAGTTAGAAGACAATGACCCATATGGAAATTTGAATGTCATGAAGTAGAGAAGCCCTAGAAAACAGTAAACAGGTGGGAGTAAATGTAAATATTTACATTAAAATTCTTTAACATCCCACTGGCTATTTTAGGGCAAAGACTATGATGTAGTCAGGTTTACAACACATACATAAATAAAATATACAAAAACAGAAGCACAAATGATGGAAAGACATTAATGAAATTACACTGTTCTCAGAGTTTTACATTGTGAAATTTAGAAACAGTTTTGCTAAATTTGTTCATAAATGTTCACCAAATAAATTAAAAACTGTTTTGTGTCCTCAACTATGCATACATGTTGGATGTGGAAGACTTTATCAGTTTTATCTTTCAGTAGTATAGTTAACTTGAAAGAGATAACTCTGTTGTGAATTAGCACATCACAATAGTTAACATACTTGGAATATACAGACTATCTAATAAAACTATCATCTACTCTATCATGGGGCTTCCCTGGTGGCTCAGAGGTTAAAGCATCTGCCTGCAATTCGGGAGACCTGGGTTCAGTCCTTGGGTTGGGAAGATCCCCTGGAGAAGGAAATGGCAACCCACTCCAGTATTCTTGCCTGGAGAATACCATGGACAGAGGAGCCTGGTGGGCTACAGTCCACAGGGTCGCAAAGAGTCAGACACGACTAAGCAACTTCACTTCACTTCATTTCACTCTATCATTTAATTATACCTATCTAGAAAACTGTTGTATAAATACAAATGCTTGGGGAAGCATGTTTAAAATTAGGGGAGACATATTAAAATATTCATGTCTAGATTTGAAATAAAGTACATACAAAATGTTGATTGATAATGTGACCTAGAGCTGTGCTGTATAATATATATATATATATAATGTAATATATGTAATATAATGTATAATATGATAGCTACTAGCCAAAGTACCAAGGGAACATTTCATACAAAGATGGGCACAATAAAGGGCAGAAATGGAAAGAACCTAACAGAAGCAGAAGAGATTAAGAAGAGGTGGCAAGACTACACAGAAGAGCTGTACAGAAAAGGTCTGAGTGACCTGGATAACCCTGATGGTGTGGTCACTCAACTAGAGCTGAACATCCTGAAATGTTAAGTCAAATGGACCTTAGGATGCATCACTATGAGCAAAGCTAGTGGAGGTGATGGAATTCCAGTTGAGCTATTTCAAATCCTAAAAGCTGATGTGGTGAAAGTGCTGCACTCAATATGTCATCAAATTTAGAAAACTCAGCAGTGGCCACGGGACTGGAAAAGGTCAGTTTTCATTCCAATCCCAAAGAAAGGCAATGCCAAAGAGTGTTCGGACTACTGAACAATTGTGTCCATTTCTCACGCTAGCAAAGCAATTCTCAAAATGCTTCAAGCTAGGCTTCAACAGGGTGTGAACCGAGAACTTCCAGATGTATAAGGTGGATTTAGAAAAGGCAGAGGAATTAAAAAGAATTCATTTGAACCAGTCCTAATGAGATGGATGAAGCTGGAGCCCATTATACAGAGTGAAGTAAGCCAGAAAGATAAAGAACATTACAGCATACTAACACATATATATGGAATTTAGAAAGGTGATAACGATAACCCTATATGCAAAACAGAAAAAGAGACACAGAAGTACAGAACAGACTTTTGAACTCTGTGGGAGAAGGTGAGGGTGGGATGTTTCGAAAGAACAGCATGTATATTATCTATGGTGAAACAGATCACCAGCCCAGGTGGGATGCATGAGACATGTGCTCTGGCCTGGTGCACTGGGAAGACCCAGAGGAATCGGGTGGAGAGGGAGGTGGGAGGGGGGATCGGGATTGGGAATAAAGACCTGCCCTCTGTAGTTGAAATAAAAAAAAAAATTAAAAAAATAATATTTAATTTAAAAAAAAAAGAAATAACAGTCAATTAATATGTTAATATATGCATGAAGTAGATTTCTTAAAATACATCAAGCCGTCACACAACCCTCATAGAAAGTTATGAATCTCATGCACACAGATTGTCCTAACTTGGTTTCCAAATACTTACCAAGAAGCTATAAATCCATAAAAATTTGAGTATAGATATGGGCATTAGCTCTGCCCATATTTACCAATATTATCTCCTCCTCTTTTGGTAATTGCTGGTATTTTTCATAACACTGAATTAACACAATAAAAAAGTGAGTAAATACTAAAGTTAAACACAGAAAACTATGAAAATCAAAGATAAAATGGGGGCAGAAATTTAAAAAAAAAAAAAAAATAGAAAAGGCAGAGGAAAGCAAGAGAATTCCAGAAAAGCATCTACTTTTGCTTCATTGACTACACTAAAGCCTTGGACTGTATGGATCACAATGAACTGTGGAAAATTGTTCAAGAGATGGAAATACCAGACCAAGTTACCTGCCTCCTGAGAAATCTGTATGCACATCAAGAAAAAACAGTTAAAACTGAACATGGAACAGACTGGTTCCAAACTGGAAAAGGAGTTCATCAAGGCTGTATATTGTCACCATGCTTATTTAACTTATATGCAGAGTACATCATGAGAAAACCTGGGCTAGAAGAAGCACAAGCTGGAATCAAGATTGCCGGGAGAAATACCAATGACCTCAAATATGCAGATGACACCACCCTTATGGCAGAAAGTGAAGAGGAACTAAAGAGCCTCTTGATGGAGTGAAAGAGGAGAGGGAAAAGTTTGCTTAAAGCTCAACATTCAGAAAACTAAGATCATGGCATCTGATCCCATCACTTCATGGGAAATAGATGGGGAAACAGTGGAAACAGTGTCAGACTTTATTTTGGGGGGCTCCAAAATCACTGCAGATGGTGATTGCAGCCATGAAATTAAAAGATGCTTACTCCTTGGAAAGAAAGTTATGACCAACCTAGATAGCATATTAAAAAGCAGAGACATTACTTGCCAACAAAGGTCTGTCTAGTCAAGGCTATGTTTTTTCCAGTGGTCATGTATGGATGTGAGAGTTGGACTGTGAAGAAAGCTGAGCGCCGAAGAATTGGTGCTTTTGAACTGTGGTGTTGAAGAAGACTCTTGAAAGTCCCTTGGACTGCAAGGAGATCCAACCAGTCCATCCTAAAGGAGATCAGTCCTGGGTGTTCATTGGAAAGACTGATGCTGAATGAAACTCCAATACTCTGGCCACCTCACGCGACGAGTTCTTATTGGAAAAGACCCTGATGCTGGGAGGGATTGGGGGCAGGAGGAGAAGGGGACAACAGAGAATGAGGTGGCTGGATGGCATCACCGACTTGATGGACATGAGTTTGAGTAAACTCTGGAAACTGGTGATGGATAGGGAGGTCTGGCCTGCTGCGATTCATGAGATCACAAAGAGTTGGACACAACTGAGTGACTGAGCTGAACTGAACTGGAAGCAATAAATTCACTAAGGGGAATTTTACATAGTTTGAGAAAAAATTATCTACGTACTCAGGATTAGAGGGTGGAAAGAGAAACTAAACAATTAAAGATACCTTTAATGATACCTTTAAACAATTAAAGATACCTCATATATTTAGGAAGAAGGTAGGTTTGTTGAATAATTTGATATGAAGATTAACATGGAGCTTGATGAAATTGTTAAGTTGATTAAGCCACTGTGATGAGAGACCAATTTTATGAGAAACAGATTGAAATGGGAATGGGAAATAATAAGTTCAGTTTAAATATAAGTTGTCCTGGGAGGTGGTTGTGGAATAGCAGGTATATGTACTGAAGGGGTAGTTAGTAATAAGAGTCTGGTGCTCCAGAGTTTGAGGTGAAATATATAGATTTATGAAGACACACAAAAAAAGGAAATTTCAAGGAAAAATAGTGAATAAGATCAAGTAAGAGATGCATATGGGGAAAAAAGGTGATTCAAAATAGAATTGAGGGCAATACAAATGATATGGGGATTAGGAGAAAAGAATTCAAGTAGAAAATAAAACTGAAGTGTATGGTAGGTAGAAGATTGTATAGTTATACTGATAAAAATAAAATAGAAATTCAGAGTGAGATATTAGTGAGCAATTTTAATACTACTCAGAGATCAGGTAGAATGAGAATAGAGAAAGTGATTATTGTGTTGGCAGTAATGAGTCAATTGTGAACATCTCCATTGTATTCTCCAAGAAGAAGAAGCTGAGGAAGAGCCAGAGGGTCAAAATGATTTTAGGGAGCAAAATGTGTGAAATGAAGAAGGAAGTAGTAACAGGAGGTTAGGATCATAATGAAGACCTGACAAAGTTTCTGCCAACTCAGAAAAGTTGCTCCAGAGCAAAGGAGCTGGTGAGCAAACACTGCTCATTAAAGGAAACTAAGGTTAGGTCTTTTTACCACTGTTTGCTTGGTAATTGAGCTGTTACGTTTCCAAAAGGTCATGTAGTTGGCTCAAAAATAGACAGACCTAATCTAAAAATCAGCTAAGAATTTGAGGCTGCCATTTGGCTGCCTTCCTCCCTTGGGAAGCCAATCCTTTCTTTTATTCTTTTCTTTTTTTTTAATTGAAGTATACTTGATATATAGTATTAGTTTCAGGTGTACCGCAGAGTAATTCAGTTATGCGTATATAAAAAGTGAAGTTGCTCAGTTGTGTCCCATTCTTTGAGACTCCATGGACAGTAGCCTGCACCAGGCTCCTCCATCCATGGGATTTTCTAGGCAAATAATATATATATATATATATTTCAGATTTTTTCCCTTATATGTTGTTTAAAAATAGTGAGTATAATTCCATGTACTATACGGTAGTTCCTTATTGTTATCTGTTTTATATATAGTAGTGTGTATATGTTAGCCCCAAACTCCTACTCACTTTTTCCCTTTGGTAACCATATCTTTGCTGTTTATATTTGTGGGTCTATTTCTGTTTTGTATGTTAATGCATTTGTATCATTTTCTTTAGGGTCCACACATAAGTGGTATTATATATTTGTCTTTGTCTGACTTACTTCACTTATTATGATAATCTCTAGTTACACCTATGTTGCTGTAAGAAGAGTTATTTCATTCTAGTCTATGGCTAAGTAATATTCCGTTGTATAAATGTATCACTTCTTCTTTATCCATTCATCTCTCAATGGGCATTTAGGTTGCTTCCATATCTTGAAAAAGCTGTCTTTTCTCCATTGTAAGTTCTCATCTCCTTTGTCATAGATTAGTTGATCTTAGGTGTATACAGTTTATCTCTTGGCTTCCAATCTTGTTCCATTAACCTATAATTCTGTTTTTGTGCCAGTACCATACTGTAGCTTTGTATAGTCTGCACTCAGGGAGTCTGATTCTTCTAAATCTATTTTTCTTTCTCAAGATTGCTTTGGCTATTTGGGGTCTTTCGTGGGTCCATACAAATTAAAAGAAATTTATTACAGATATGGGGAAAATGCCATTGGTAATTTGATAGGGATTGCATTGAATTTGTACATCGTCTTGGGTAGTATAGTCATTTTAACAATACTGATTCGTCCAATACAAGAACATGATATATCTTTCCAACCATTTGTGTCATCTTCAATTTCTTTCATCAGTGTCATATAATTTTCAGAGTACAGGTCTGTTTGTCTCCTTAGGTAGTTGATCCCAAGGTATTTTATTCTTTTTGATGCAATGGTATATAGAATTGTTTCCTTAATTTCTGTTTCATTGCTAGTGTTTAGAAAAGCAAAGATTTCTATGCATTAATTTTGTATCCTGGGACTCTACCAAATTCATCGATGAGCTCTAGTAATTTTTTAGTAGCATCTTTAGCATTCTCCATGTATAGTATTGGTATCTACCATCATCTGAAAACGTACGTATTCAGCTCAAATTCTAGGGATCCAGACTTTTATTTCCATAAATACTTTCTAGTCTGAATACTTTCTAGCCCATAAATACCTGAAACCAACAAAACTTCAACCCAACATATTATCTCCCAAATCTTGTACAAGTTGGCCTCTCATGAATGTTTGTCATGATCGTTTCAGCTGCTTAGTAATTAACAGTTTCAGAAATCTTCATGTTTCCCAGGTGGCTCAGTGGTAAAGAAGTTGCCTGCCAATGCAGAAGACACAGAAGATGCAGGAGACACAGAGTCAAACCTCGGGTCAGGAAAATCCCCAGGAGAAGGAAATGGCAATCCACTCCTGTATTCTTGCCTGGAGAATTCCATGGACAGAGGAGCCTGGCTGGTTACAGTCCATAAGGGTAGCAAAGACTGGGACACAACTCAATACACATACATGCAATTTTCGTATAAACTAGTTGACAAACCTGTTGTTTTTCTATACATAGTGTAAGAATAAAAAACCTATAAGATAAAAATATTTATTTTCTCTAGTACCAGAAGTGAAGGAGGACTTCTATCTCCCAGACTCATGCAAACAGACACTCCCTTTTCTCAGGCAACTTCCTTTGCTTGAGTGTTTACTAAGTGGTTTCAGTCATGTCTGACTCTTTGTGACCCTATGGATTGTATGTAACCTGCCAGTCTCCCCTGTCCATGCAAGAATACTGGAGTTGATTGCCATTTCCTCCTCCGGAGGATTTTCCCAACCCAGGATCTTACCAACAGCTCCAGAGACTCCTGCATTGGCAGGTAGGTTCTTTACCACTAGTGCTCCCTGAGAAGCCCAAACTTCCTTTAGAAACATATAACATCCCTGATCGGGATGGGGAATACTTGTAAATCCATGGCTGATTCATGTCAATGTATGACAAAAACCACTACAATATTGTAAAGTAATTAGCCTCCAACTAATAAAAATAAATGAAAAAAAAAAAAAAAAAAGAACCAAAGAGAATTCTATGAGATAATCACAGTGCTATCTATGTGGGAATAAATATATAAAAATTTAAAAAAAAAGAAACATATAATTGCTAACTCTCTAGAAGGTGTATGCAACTCTTTTTGAGAATGAAGTGCAACCCTTGCCAGTTTCACAATCCAGGGATGTTTTTCTTAAGGTCTTGTAGTCATCTATTTCAATCATAGGCTTCCAAGTTGGTTCAGTGGTAAAGAATCCGTCTGCCAATGCAGGAGACCTGGGCTCCATCCCTGGGTCCCATAAGATGCTCTGGACAAGGAAAAGGCTATCCACTCCAGTATTCTTGCCAGGGAAATCCATGGACAGAGGAGTTAAGCAGGCTATAGTCCACGAAGTCCGATAAGAGTTCGAGGGAACTCAGAGACCAAATAAAACCCTGCCTCAGACCACACTTCATCCTTCTTCGAGCCTCAACCGGCCAAAACCTGTCCCACTCTTACCCCTAAACCTCCCCTCGCCACTCTAGCCCCGCCCCTCTTCTCCGCCCTCTAGCCCCGCTCCTCTCCAGCCCCGCCCCTCCTCTCTGCCCTCTAGCCCCGCCCCTCAGTCCCAGCCCAGCCCCGCCCCTCCCAGACCGCGCGCCCAATCCCCACCGCCTTGGCGAATCCCACGAGCCACGTCCAGTCAACCGCCTTCCCTGAGGTGAGGCCGGCCACGCAATGTTGTCTCTCCTGCTAATCCTCACAGGGCTGGCCCGGCTGGCCTCCACAGGCCATCGTAAGTGAGGACCCTGCCGGATAGGAGGGGGGCCCATCATCGCAGTGTCCCTTGGCGTGGGAATGGAAGGGTTGCTCTCCTGGGCCCAGAAGCCCAGGCCAGGCTGAGGGAGCCCGGGCAGGTCTGGTCAGAGTCCTGCCCAGTTTCAGACTTCTTTTCAGACTTCTGCCAGGCCCGCTGGTCGAAGGTATAGTTGTTTTTCACTCCCAGATGGGGACACAGGTCTTCTAGGGAGACGGGGTGGGGGTGGGGGTAGGGAGAGGATCCTGGATGGGGGTCCAGGGGATATCTTCTTAAAACCCTACACAGTATGATATTTTGAGGTCTGTGTGTTTGTGTGTGGGGGTGTGTGTGTGCGTGTGTGTGTGCGTGCACATGCGCGGGTGCACGCGCACTGGGGCTTGTAAGATCCACAAGTGATGTGATAGGAGAGGACAAGTAAGAAAGGATGCGGTCATGCCCTGGGGAATGCTCACTCTTGTTTTCCTTACTGCAGACTCTGAAACAGCACGTCTACAAATTACAGTGCCACGGAAGACTGAGAGAAACACCAAAGATGGCAGTATTTCAGAAACGCATGTAATTAACAAATCACTTTAAAATAAAAGTGTTTTATTTTTACTGGAGTGTAAGACCCAAATCGATGCATGCCTTCATGACATTTTGTGTTCTAAAGATTGTGTTAAAGAGACGTTTTTCTCTGAGGAAAGCAAGTGCTTTCTTTTCATTTCTCAAGTAAACATAAACCTTATGAGACAATTTTAAAATGCAGATTCAAAGAAAAGAGATGCCTTGAATTCGTATTACACAAAAAGGAGTCTATGGTCTACTAAATTTTCTATTTAAATGTATCTCGTATGTAAATGAGGCCATACAAATATTTAACTTGTAGCTTGATCTTAAGGTAACAGTATATAAATAATATCTTCATGCCTGTATTTACCATATATGTCCATATGTATATCTTTGCAAAAATGAAAATAATATTGTTTTTGATCTGACTAACATGGTAAAGTTTGTCCCTTATGTACGTTGTAAAATGAAATCTAGGCAGTGCAGAGACTTGTTAAGAAAGTGAACGGCTGTCTCACTTTCTAAAGGCAGTAAATTTGAACGAAGTTTTGGAGACATGCATACACATACGCACATAAATTTTTAATGAGCGTGTATGAGCGATGTAGTTGGCTTTTTCTTTTATGGGTAGAGTTAGAAGTTAATTTTATGATAATTACTAACAGCCCTGTCATTATTTTTCTTAACTATAGAGTATCTTATATGTAACATCATAAAATATTTCAAATTTTAGACCGCTAAGTAGTTTCATTTCTTTTTTTCCTTGGGGATGGTCTTGATCCCTGTCTCTTGTACAGTGTCATGAACCTCAGTCCATAGTTCATCAGGCTCTCTGTCTTTCAAATCTAGTCCCTTAAATCTATTTCTCACTTCCACTGTGTAATCATAAGGGATTTGATTTAGGTCATACCTGAATGGTCTAGTGGTTTCCCCCACTTTCTTCAATTTAAGTCTGAATATGTAAATAAGCATGATCTGAGCCACAGTCAGCTCACAGTCTTCTTTTTGCTGATGATACAGAGCTTCTGCATCTTTGGCTGCAAAGAATATAATCAATCTGATTTTGGTGTTGGCCATCTGCTGATGTCCATGTGTAGAGTCTTATCTTGTGTTGTTGGAAGAGGGTGTTTGCTATGACCAGTGCGTTCTCTTGGCAAAACTCTATTAGCCTTTGCCTGCTTCATTCTGTATTCCAAGGCCAAATTTGCCTATTACTTCAGGTGTTTTTTGACTTCCTACTTTTGCATTCCAGTCCCCTATAATGAAAAGGACATTGGTTTTGGGTATTAGTTTTAAAAGGTCTTGTAGGTCTTCATAGACCCAGTCAACTTCAGCTCTTCAGCATCACTCGTCGGGGTGTAGACTTGGATAACCATAATATTGCTGATATTGTTTGCTGTGGAAATGAACAGAGATCACTGTGTCGTTTTTGAGAGTGCATCCAAGTACTGCATTTGGACTCTTTTGTTGACTATGATGGCTACTCCATTTCTTGTAAGGGATTCCTGCCTACAGAAGGAGATATAATGGTCTTCTGAGTTAAATTCACCCATTCCAGTCCATTTTGGTTTGCTGATTCCTAGAATGTTGACGTTCACTCTTGCCATTTCCTGTTTGACACTTCCAATTTGCCTTTATTCATGGACCTAATATTCCAGGTTCCTATGCAATGTTGCTCTTTACAGCATCGGACCTTCCTTCCATCACCAGTCACATCCGCAACAGGATGTTCTTTTTGCTTTAGCTCCATCCCTTCATTCTTTCTGAAAAAGAAATGCAGAAAGGCAAAATGGCTATCTGAGGAGGTCTTACAAATAGCTGTGAAAAGAAGAGAAGTGAAAAGGAAAGATATAAGCATCTTAATGCAGAGTTGCAGAGAACAGGAAGGAGAGATAAGTCTTCCTCAACGATCAATGCAAAGAAATAGAGGAAAACAATAGGATGGGAAAGACTAGAGATCTCTTCAAGAAAATTAGAGATACAAAGAGAACATTTCATGCAAAGATGGGCTCAATAAAGGACAGAAATGGTATGGACATAACAGAAGCAGAAGATATTAAGAAGAGGTGGCAAGAATACACAGAAGAACTGTACAAAAATGATCTTCACGACCCAGATAATCACAATGGTGTGATCACTAACCTAGAGCCAGACATTTGGGAATGTGAAGTCAAGTGGGCCTTAGGAAGCATCACTACGTACAAAGCTAGTGGGGGTGATGGAATTCCAGTTGAGCTATTTCAAATCCTGAAAGATGATGCTGTGAAAGTGCTGCACTCAATATGTCAGCAAATTTGGAAAATTCTGCGATGGCCACAGCACTGGAAAAGGTCAGTTTTCATTCAAATCCCAAAGAAAGGCAATGCCAAAGAATGCTCAAACTACTGCACAATTGCACTCATCTCACACGTTAGTAGAGTAATGCTCAAAATTCTCCAAGCCAGGTTTCAGCAATACGTGAACCATGAATTTCCAGATGTTCAAGCTGGTTTCTGTTGGATCATCGAAAAAGGAAGAGTTCCAGAACAATATATACTTCTGCTTTATTGACTATGCCAAAGCCTTTGACTGTGTGGATCACAATAAACTGTGAAAAATTCTGAAAGAGATGGGCATACCAGAGCACCTGACTTGTCTCTTGAGAAATCTGTATGCAGGTCAAGAAGCAACAGTTAGAACTGGACATGTAACAACGGACTGGTTCCAAATAGGAAAAGGAGTATGTCAAGGCTATATATTTTCACCCTGCTTATTTAACTTATATGTGGAGTACATCATGAGAAACACTGGGCTGGAAGAAGCACAAGCTGGGATCAAGATTGCCGGGAGAAATATCATAACCTCAGATATGCAGAGGACACCACCCTTATGGCAGAAAGTGAAGAACTAAAAAGCCTCTTGTTGAAAGTGAAAGAGGAGAGTGAAAAAGTTGGCTTAAAGCTCAACATTCAGGTAACTAAGACCATGGCATCTGGTCCCATCACTTCATGGCAAATAGATGGGGAAACAGTGGAAACAGTGGTTGGCTTTGTTTTTTGGGGCTCCAAAATCACTGCAGATGGTGATTGCAGCCATGAAATTAAAAGACACTTACTCCTTGGAAGAAAAGTTACGACCAACCTAAACAACATATTAAAAAGCATAGACATTACTTTGTCAATAAAGGTTCTTCTAGTCAAGGCTATAGTTTTTCCAGGAGTCATGTATGGATGTGAGAATTGGACTATAAAGAAAGCTGAGTGCAGAAGAATTGATGCTTTTGAACTATGGTTTTGGAGAAGACTCCTGAGAGTCCCTTGGACTCTCAAAGCAAAGAAATCCAACCAGTCCATCCTAAAGGAGATCAGTCCTGGGTGTTCATTGGAAGGACTGATGTTGAAGCTGAAACTCCAATATTTTGGCCACCTGATGTGAAGAGCAGACTCATTGGAAAAGACCCTGATGCTGGGAATAGTTGAGGGAGGGAGGAGAAGGGGACGACAGAAGATGAGATGGTGGATGGCATCACCAACTCAATGGACATGGCTTTGGGTAAACTCTGGGAGTTGGTGATGGACAGGGAGGCCTGGCATGAGATTCATGGAGTCTCAAAGAGGCAGACACGACTGAGTCACTGAACTGAAAATAGTTTCATAAACCTTCCTGAATAGTCATCTCAATAGAATCAAGAGTCAAGCCACTATAAAAAATTGTTGATAAATAATGCAAATGTTTATCAAAATAGTTGCATTTTATTTGACTCTTGTTCACAAAAATAGTGATGCTTATTGACCTGAGGCCTGTCCAGGTCTCCTCTTCAGTCTTCTTATCTTTGCTCTAGTGAACATCCCCAGTGAATGCTTTATGTCTAATAGGTGTTTTTTAGCTAAGCCTTAACAAGAGATTGCACTTGTGTATATCAACTGTGAATCATTTTGATTAGTTGTTAGTCTTTTTCTGGTTTTACTTCTCTTTTAATAAGAATTAACAGCTTTGGATAGGACACTTTGTTTTTCAGAAGGCAAAAATGTTGATGTAAAACACAGGGATGGGGTAGGAATCCAATTACAACCCCAGTAGCATGATCTGAGAGGAATGTACTCAAAATTTTGTTAAATGAAAATCTGTTAGACACTGGGGCAGGTTTTATAGACTGAGTGGTTTACTTCTGACTGGCTCCCTTTGTTGCACCAAGAAACACCAGTGACTATGTATTTATAAAAGCTATTATATCCCCCAAACTGATCATCGGGAGGCACTGAAATGTTGAGGAGAGTATAATGAAAAAGTATAGTGAAAATGCTTCCAAAAGAAAGCATGAGGCTCCATGATAATAGCAGGAAAAAGAGAGCATTTGGTACACATACATGCACACACACACACACACACACACACACCCAATATTATGAGATAAACATCCTTTGCTTTAAAATATTCATTTCTCAAGGAACATATAATGCTTCTAAATTTCTATGAATTTAATACAATGTCATCAGCATATATAGCATGAAAACTGATGGCACAGCAGAAATTTTCAAGTGCATTTCCATAGAGACCCCTTTAAATTTTTTTGCAAATGTTGATTGACCAATGTTAAAATTTTTCATGTGGGGAAGGAACATTTGAGCAAGAAAAATAAGCATTTTATTGAAGAATAAAGTGGCCCCAATGAAGTTTTCCCCTTTTTGCTCTTTGTTTAGACACACTAGACTCTATGGATATCTCATGTGAAGGTTTTATATAAAGATAAAAGCTATGTTGCAGCAAGAAAAAGAGAATTCAAGTAAGTATCAGGAATCCAGGAAGCTTCCCCAGTGAGCTAGCTCCATGTGAGCCTATGCTCTTGGAATACATTGAGACTCTGGCTTTAAAATCAGAAGATTTATGGGAGGAATCTTGGCTTTGGGAGAACTCCTTACAAAGCTTTCAGTGACCTCTTAAGTAACCAAGCTGGCCTTTTTGAACTAGTTAGGGAAACACAACAGAAGCTAACCTTGGCTGGGGGGTGGGGGTGGGGGTTGTACTGTAAACTGCATTAATTTTAAATCTCAATGCCCTTGTTTTAGCCAAGAGTCAGAAACACCCAAACTTGTCACTATCTACAGAAACAGAACTTTTCTAATCAAGCTGCACATATGCTCTGTCTCCATTGTAAATAATGCTTCTGAAGAATACTTCTTATACTTTTCAAGAATATATGATGTCATTTAATGAAATTACCACAGCAAGGAAAATAAATAAATAAATGAGAAACATATAGGGACAGTATAGCACTCATTTTCTGGGAACAATACTGTGAGGTTAAAACTTAACAAAAAGACTGAGAAATGTATTTGAAAATTTAAAAATATATTACATGGTTCATGGGTTGATGGAGAGATCATAAACTGTAGTCAATATTAAATAATAAACAATGAATAAGAATGAAAAAATTGCAAAGAAAAACTTAAATCATGCTCTGAAGTTCATATAATAGCATAATATACTCCTATCCACAAATAAGTAGGTAACAGAATGGCTGGAAATTTAAAAATAGAAAAATAACAATAATCTTAAATTCTTAAAGATTTTCCTTAAATGAAGAGGTAGAATTAATGAAAAAATAAATAAACTGAAGTAGCTCAGATTCCCAACTTTAAACTTTGATTGCTGAGAAGAAGGTAAAACAGAACATTTGGTGAGAGATGTACTGTTAGAAGTGAGACTCACACAAATGTGAACTGGCCAATAGAATCTGAATTCCAGATATCATCCTTCAGTAGAAGAACTGTCTTTTAGTTTTCAGAATGGTGCCTTTAGGTAAACATCAGATTTTAGTCTAATTTTAGTTTTATCTTAGAATGGAACTTGCTTTGTAGTCTTTAATTTTCCTTTTATTTTCTCTGGAAACTGTAAAGTAAGGAACGATCAAAAAACTCAAATTTCTTCAAAGTTTACTCAGCATTTATAAATGTAACCATTTTAAGGAGAATTTGTTTATGAGACTTTAATGCTAATAACTAATGCTCTTACTTTTGCAGTAGATTTATAATCCTAGAGTTTATGTAACTTGGATTATGATTTATTCTGTCATACATTCCAAGATTGAAGAAAGATAACTGTAAGAGGATATCTCTGTAGAAATGGAGATATACAGTTTGTTTTTGTTATTTTTAGTCTCTTAGACATTTCTGACTGTTTGGAGACTCCATGGACTGTGGCCTGCCCGGTTCCTCTGTCCATGTGATTTCGCAGACAAGAAGACTGGAGTTGGTTGCCATTTCCTTCTCCAGTATATATAATTTTGATACATGATATCATCCCTGTTTATATGAAAGAGTACATATTTTTAAAAATTAGGACATTTGACTTTCAGAGATTTGAAATATCTAATAATTACTTTTTCTCTGAATCCTTTGCTATAGGTCACCTATTCCATCCAAATTGCCAAGAAAACATACACTCTCCCACTTGAAAAACAGTAAGTGAACATTCTTCTTTTCATAGAGTTGTTTTTAGTTTCTTACATTTTTAATGGCTTCCTATAACTGAGTCTACATTAAAGCCTAAACATTCAAAGGCATGAGTATTTTATTTAACATGTTAAGTCTTCCTGTTAATTCATGTCAAATTAGACTTTTGAGTCATTATCATTAGATTTTAAGTCTAATATTCAGATTCAATGATAATGATATAAATATTGGAGCATATGAAATACATGAACATCATTTTATGTAACTCCTTACTTTTAATTACATTAGAATTATAAATGAACTAATGTTATCTACCCATAATTGAGTTTGTTTGTTTCATGTCATTTTACATAATTATGTGACTTAATGCATTTTGTTTGATGTTAGACTCTCAGTTTGCCTCATTTTGCTATAGTATATACTTTTAATGTCTTCATATTTCTGCTTTCTTCTGTGAGGAAACCAACATCAATAACCTATGTGTATCACTCCATGACATTCTAATCTAAATTTCATCTTTACCTGAAATAAAACATACAGAAACCTACCTAAAAAAGGATTTCTTTGTTCAAATGCATATTGTCTTCTGCAAGTGTCTTATTTAATAGCAGCATATATTTTCTTTCTCTGTATGTATATTTTCACTCATTTTTAGTAGTGAGAATGCGTGGTATATAGTATTGATGGGTAATGAGGTTATTTCCAGGGATTGTCACTATAGACTCTGACAAGAAGCATCCTCACCCATGTATTTTTATATCATATAGATTTTGCTACATAACAGACGGTATAAATTAATGGACTTCTGGATCAAGAAGGATGAATGCTAAAAATAGTCATAACAATAATAATAATAATGACAAGAACAACAGTAACTGACATTTACTGAGCAAGTACTGTTTTCCAAGTGCATTTCTAGCAATCTGCATGTTGCTGAGTCATGTATGACTCTTTGGTACCTCATGGACTGAGCATGCCAGGCTCTCCTGTCCTCCATTATCTCCCAGAGTTTGCTCAAATTCATGTCCACTGATTCAGTGATGCTATCTAACCATCTCATCTTCCACCACCCTCATCTCCTTTTGCCTCAATCTTCCCCAGCATCAGTGTCTTTCCAATGAGCAGATTCTTCACACCAGCTGGCCAAAGTATTGGAGCTTCAGCTTCAGCATCAGTCCTTCCATTGATTATTCAGGTTTGATTGCCTTTAGGATAAACTGGTTTGATCTTTGCAGTCTTTCTTTGCAGTCCACAGGACTCTCAAGTGTCTTCTCCAGAACCGCAATTCAAAGGCATCAGTTCCTCAGCACTCAGCCTTCTTATGGGCCTATTCTCAAATCTGCACATGACTACCGGAAAAACCCTGACTTTGACTATACGGACCTTTGTTGGTGAAGCGATATCTCTGCTTTCTAGTACACTGTCTATGTTTGTCATAGCTTTACTTTGAAGAAGCAAGTGTCTTTTAATTTCATGGCTGCAGTCACTGTCCTCAGTGATTATGGAGACCAAGAAAATAAAATGTCACTGCTTTTGCTTTTTCCACATCTATTTGCTATGAAGTGAGGGGACCAGAAGCTATGATCATAGTTTTTTGAATGTTGAATTTTAAGCCAGCTTTTTCACTCTCCTCTTTCACTCTCATCAGGAGGCCCTTTAGTTCCTCTTCAGTTTCTGCCATTACAGTGGTATCATCTGCACATCTCAGGTTGTTGATATTTCTCCAACAATCTTCATTCCAGCTTGTGCTTCATCCAGCCCATCATTCCACATGATGCACTCTGCTTATTGATTTAATAAGCAGGGTGACAATATACAACCTCTTACTCCTTTCCCTATTTGCACTAGTCAGTTGTTCTGTGTCTGATTCTGACTGTTGCCTCTTGATCCACATATAGGTTTCTCAGAAGAGAGGTAAGGTGGTCTGGTACATGCATTTCTTTGAGAATTTTCCACAATTTGTTGTGATCCATAGTCAAAGGCTTTAGCATAGTCAATGAAGGAGAAGTAGACGTTTTTCTGTTTCTCCCTTGCTTTCTTCATGATCCAATGAATGTTGGAAATTTGATCTCTGGCTCCTCTACTTCTTCTAAACCCAGCTTGTACATCTGGAATTACATGGCTCATGTATTTCTGAAGTCTAACTTGAAGGATTTTGAGCATAACCTTGCTAGCATGTAAAATTAGCACAATGGTAAGGTTGTTTGAACATTCTTTGGCATTGCCCTTTTTTGAGGTTGGAATGAAAACTGACATTTTGCACTCCTGTGGCCACTGCTGGGTTTTCCAAATTTGCTGATTTACTGAGTGCAGCACTCTAACAGCATCATTTCTTAGGATTTTGAATAATTAAGCTGGAATTCCGTTACCTCCATTAACTTTGTTCATAACAGTGCTCCCTAAGGCCCACTTGATCTCACATTCCAGCATGTCTGACTCTAGGTGAGTGACTACATCATCATGGCTTTTTGCATCATTAAAACCTTTCTGGTATAGTTCCTTCGCATATTCTTGCCACCTCTTCTTAATACCTTTTGCTTCAATTAGTTCTTCAGTGTTTCTGTCCTTTATCAGACCCATCTTTACTTGAAATATTCCCTTCTTATCTCCAATTTTCTTGAAGAGAT
Organism: Cervus canadensis; assembly: GCF_019320065.1. NCBI lineage: Eukaryota > Metazoa > Chordata > Mammalia > Artiodactyla > Cervidae > Cervus > Cervus canadensis. The sequence continues at coordinate 32,635,388 of NC_057416.1, read as the reverse complement.
CTTTAGTCTTTCCCTTTCTATTATTTTTCTCTGTTTTGTTTTGTTTTGGTTTTCATTGCTCAAGAAATCTTTCTCATCTCTCCTTGCTATTCTCTGGAACTCTGCATTCTGTTGAGTATATCTTTCCCTTTCTCCCTTGCCTTTCACTTCTCTTCTTTCCCCAGCTATTTTTAGCACCTCCTCAGACAACCACTTTTCCTTCTTGCATTTCCTCTTCTTTGTGATGGTTTTGGTCATTGCCTCCTCAACAGTGTTACAAACTACCATCCATAGTACTTCAGGCACTCTTCTACCAGGTCTAATCCCTTGAATCTATTTGTCAACTCTACTGTATAAGGATAAGGGATTAGATTTAGATCATACCTGAATGGCCTAGTGGTTTTCATTGCTGTCTTCAACTTTAGCCTGAATTTTGCAATAAGGAGCTCGTGATCTGTGCCACAGTCAGCTCCAGGTGTTGTTTTTACTGACTGTATACAGCTTCTCCATCTTTGGCAACAAAGAACATAATCAGTGTGATTTCAGCATTGACCATCTGTTGATGCCCATGTGTAGACTGGTCCGCTGGATTGTTTGGAAAGAGTGTTTGCTATGACCAGTGTGCTCTCTTGACAAGACTCTGTTAGCGTTTGCCCGCTTTCATTTTGTACTTCAAGGCCAACCTTGTCTGTTATTCCAGGTTTCTCTTGACTTCCTTCTTTTGCCTTCTAATCCCCTATGATGAAAAGGACATTTTTTTTTTTTTTTATCTTAGTTCTAGAAGGTGTCCTAGGTCTTCATAGAATCAGTCAACTTCACCGTCTTTAACATTAGCCATTGGGGCATAGACTTGTGTTACTGTGCTGTTGAATGGTTTGCCTTAGAAACAAACTGAGATCATTCTGTCATTTTTGAGATTGACTCAATTACTGAATTTTGAACTCTTTGGTTGACTATGAGGGCTACTCCATTTCTTCTAAGGGATTCTTGCCCAAAAGAATAGATATAATGGTCATCTGAATTAAATACGCCCTTTCCCATCCATTTTAGTTCACTGATTCCTAAGATGTTGATGTTCAATCTTACCGTCTCTTGCTTGACCACTTCCAGTTTACCTTGATTCACGGACCTAGCATTCCAAGTTCCTATGCAATATTGTTCTTTACAATATAGGACTTTCACCACCAGACACATCCACAACTTTTTGTGTGTGTGTGTGTGTGTAGAAATCACAATCATATTTTATTTTAATTTTTTTTTTAGATTTTTTTTCATATTTTTTTTATTTATTTATTTTTTCAGTGGGTTTTGTCATACATTGACATGAATCAGCAATAGATTTACACATATTCCCCATCCCCATCCCCCCTCCCACCTCCCTCTCCACCCGATTCCCCTGGGTCTTCCCAGTGCACCAGGCTCGAGCACTTGTCTCATGCATCCCACCTGGGCTGTTGACCTGTTTCACCATAGATAATATACATGCTGTTCTTTCACAACATCCCACCCTCACCTTCTCCCACAGAGTTCAAAAGTCTGTTCTGTACTTCTGTGTCTCTTTTTCTGTTTTGCATATAGGGTTGTCGTTACCATCTTTCTAAATTCCATATATATGTGTTAGTATGCTGTAATGTTCTTTATCTTTCTGGCTTACTTCACTCTGTATAATGGGCTCCAGTTTCATCCATCTCATTAGAACTGGTTCAAATGAATTCTTTTTAACGGCTGAGTAATATTCCATGGTGTATATGTACCACAGCTTCCTTATCCATTCATCTGCTGATGGGCATCTAGGTTGCTTCCATGTCCTGGCTATTATAAACAGTGCTGCGATGAACATTGGGGTGCACGTGTCTCTTTCAGATCTGGTTTCCTCAGGTGTGTATGCCCAGAAGTGGGATTGCTGGGTCATATGGCAGTTCTATTTCCAGTTTTTTAAGAAATCTCCACACTGTTCTCCATAGTGGCTGTACTAGTTTGCATTCCCACCAACAGTGTAAGAGGGTTCCCTTTTCTCCACACCCTCTCCAGCATTTATTGCTTGTAGACTTTTGGATAGCAGCCATCCTGACTGGCGTGTAATGGTACCTCATTGTGGTTTTGATTTGCATTTCTCTGATAATGAGTGATGTTGAGCATCTTTTCATGTGTTTGTTAGCCATCTGTAAGTCTTCTTTGGAGAAATGTCTGTTTAGTTCTTTGGCCCATTTTTTGATTGGGTCGTTTATTTTTCTGGAATTGAGCTTCAAGGGTTGCTTATATATTTTTGACATCCACAACTTAACTCTGTTCCTGCTTTGGAAAAACTGCTTCTTTTGTACTGTAGTTATTATTAATTGCCCTCCACTCTTCCTGAGTAGCATATTGGATACCTTCGACCTGAAGGGCTCATCTTCCAGTGTCATATCTTTTTGCCTTTTTCATATGGTCTATGGGGTTTTCCAGGCAAGAATACTGGAGAAGATTGCCATTTCCTTCTCCAGTGTACTACATTTTGTCAGAATTCTTCACTGTGACTTATAAACCAATAATGCATATGCAGCCATCAAACTACTGTATCTCATAGATTATTTATCCTCCCTTATTTACAGCAAGAAAGCTCTCTAGTTGACATCCCTGGACATTCCCAGCCCTCAGTGTAGCTATTGGATTATAAGTAAGAAGATTCTTAAGTGTTATATACTGACAGTTTCTTTTTTTTTTCCCCAAAACCTTTATAACCAATTTTTATGACAGTAAATTAAAGGATATTTGTTTTCTACATTCTCAACCACATGCATATATTTACTCATCTTTGTTAATTAGTGGATAACAAATGCTATTTTATTGTTGCTTTATTATGCAGTTCTCTGGTTATTAATAACATGTAGTGTCTTTCAAAGTGAAAATGCACAGTTCTCATTAACTTGCTTCCCTTAAAATTTTAGGGTAATTAGTTTTTACTCATTCAGTCAGTCCAATTCAGTTCAGTCACTCAGTCATGTCCTCCTCTTTGAGATCCCATAGACCGCAGCACGCCAGGCCTCCCTGTCCATCACCAACTCCCGGAATTTCTCCAGACTCATGTCCATTGAGTTGGTGATGTCATCCAACCATCTCATCCTCTGTCATCATCTTCTTCCACCTTCAATCTTTCCCAGCATCAGGGTCTTTTCTAATGAGTCAGTCCTTTGCATCAGATGGCCAAAGTATTGTCTTTTATTCATTAGTTTTGAGTTATTCATATTCTATGTATGGCTTTATCTTTCTGTTTTTCCACTTTTTGCTCCATCATCAATTTGTGAGAAGTTTTATTTTCTGTGGCTATTACCACTTTCTCTCTTCTGTAGTTGTGAAAATAGCATGTTGAATATTGATGTTTTGTTCCTATGTTTTGGGGATTTATTGCTATAAAAAAGAATTTTCAAATTATACTTATATTCATATTTTTTCTTATAGGTTCTCATGTTCTTCTCTTGTGTCTCCAGATCCTAAAGTGATACAATAACATCCTATATTTTTAAAAATTCTCTTTCCATTTGAGATGTAAAGCCAATGCTTTCAGTTTCTTTATCAACTCTATCTGCATTTTCCTACTTTTCTTTTTTATTGTAGTGGTTTTTGCCATACATTGACATGAATCAGCCATGGATTTACATGTGTTCCACATCCAGATCCCCCCTCCCGCCTCCCTCTCCATCCCATCCCTCTGGGTCTTCCCAGTGCACCAGCGCTGAGCACTTATCTCATGCTTCCAACCTGGGCTGGTAATCTGTTTCACCCTTGATAGTATACTTGTTTCAATCCTGTTCTCTCTGAACATCCCACCCTCACCTTCTCCCACAGAGTCTAAAAGTCTGTTCTGTACATCTCTGTCTCTTTTTTCTGTTTTGCATATAGGGTTATCATTACCATCTTTCTAAATTCCATATATATGCATTAGTATACTGTATTGGTGTTAATCTTTCTGGCTTACTTCACTCTGTATATTGGGCTCCAATTTCATCCATCTCATCAGAACTGATTCAAATGAATTTTTTAATGGCTGAGTAATATTCCATAGTGTATATGTACCACAGCTTCCTTATCCATTTGTCTGCTGATGAGCTCTAGGTTGCTTCCATGTCCTGCGATGAACATTGGGGTGCACAAGTCTCTTTCAGATCTGGTTTCCTCGGTGTGTATGCCCAGGAGTGGGATTGCTGGGTCATATGGCAGTTCTGTTTCCAGTTTTTTAAGGAATCTCCACACTGTTCTCCATAGTGGCTGTGTTACTTTGCATTCCCATCAACAGTGTAAGAGGGTTCCCTTTTCTCCACACCCTCTCCAGCATTTAATGCTTGTAGACTTTTGGATAGCAGCCATCCTGACTGGCGTGTAATGGTACCTCATTGAGGTTTTGATTTGCATTTCTCTGATAATGAGTGATGTTGAGCATCTTTTCATGTGTTTGTTAGCCATCTGTAAGTCTTCTTTGGAGAAATGTCTGTTTAGTTCTTTGGCCCATTTTTTGATTGGGTCATTTATTTTTCTGGAATTGAGCTGCAGGAGTTGCTTGTATATCTTTGAGATTAATCCTTTGTCTGTTTCTTCATTTGCTATTATTTTCTCCCATTCTGAAGGCTGTCTTTTCACCTTGCTTATAGTTTCCTTTGTTGTACAAAAGCTTTTAAGTTTCATTAGGTCCCATTTGTTTATTTTTGCTTTTATTTCAAATATTCTGGGAGATGGGTCATAGAGGATCCTGCTGTGATTTATGTCAGAGAGTGTTTTGCCTATGTTCTCCTCTAGGAGTTTTATAGTTTCTGGTCTTACATTTAGATCTCTAATCCATTTTGAGTTTATTTTTGTGTACAGTGTTAGAAAGTGTTCTAGTTTCATTCTTTTACAAGTGGTTGACCAGTTTTCCCAGCACCACTTGTTAAAGAGATTGTCTTTTTTCCCTTGTATATTCTTGCCTCCTTTGTCGAAGATAAGGTGTCCATAGGTACGTGGATTTATCTCTGGGCTTTCTATTTTGTTCCACTGATCTATATTTCTGTCTTTGTGTCAGTACCATACTGTCTTGATGACTGTGGCTTTGTAGTAGAGCCTGAAGTCAGGCAGGTTGATTCCTCCAGTGCCATTCTTCTTTCTCAGGATTGCTTTGGCTATTGGAGGTTTTTTGTATTTCCATATAAATTGTGAAATTATTTGTTCTAGTTCTGTGAAGAATACCATTGGTAGCTTGATAGGGATTGCATTGAATCTATAGATTGCTTTGTGTAGTATAATCATTTTCACAATATTGATGCTTCCAATCCATGAACATGATATATTTCTCCATCTATTTGTGTCCTCTTTGATTTCTTTCATCAGTGTTTTATAGTTTTCTATGTATTAGGTCTTTTGATTCTTTAGGTAGATATACTCCTTCCCTACTTTTTTGAAGCATTTTTTCTTCACTGCAGTTTTCTGCTGACTCAGGCATTATTTGGTTAGACTATTTTCTAGGTGGATTAGTTAGATTATTTTCTTCAGAAGGAATATGCAAATAGCATGCTTCCCTAATTGAACATCTGTGGATGTCTTTTTGTTCTCATAATTGAATAACATTTTGGCAATGTGTAGAATTTGTGAGTCATATTTCTTTTCTATAAATTTTTGTAATTTGATACAGTCTATTTTAAGTTTTCCAGTATGTTTTCTTTGTATGGGTGAGTGTGATTTTCTCTGTATATGTTTGTATATTACGTTAATACTCCCTGAAATATCCAAAGTCCCTTAATGTTTTCTTTTTAATTTTCAGTCCATATACCTTATTTTCTTCCATGGGGAATCTATGCTTTCATCCTGCATCTTATTTCTCTGTGTTATATATCATATTCTATAACTATGATCAAATCTTTATTTTTGATGTACATTCTGCCAGCATTTTTCCTCTTTATTAGCTAGACCTTTAATTATGTTTACAGTAAGCAAATTTTCTTAGATACATATATTTGATTCCTTAATATTAAATGTCTGCCAATGCAGGAGACAGAAGAGATGTGGATTTGATTCCTGAGTCAGGACTGTCCCCTGGAGGAAGGTTTGGCAGCACACTCAAGTAATGTTGCTTTCAAAATCTCATGGACAAAGGAGACTGGTGGGCTCTAGTCCACAGAGTCACAAAGAGTTGAACACAACTGAAGGGACACAGCACTCACATGTCATGTATTTTAGTTTCATAGTGTCTTTTTTTTTTCCTCTCCAAATGGTCTCCTTGGAAAGCTTATTAATTTTTCTTGAACTTAAGATTGTTCTTGTCCCTCAGTGCTGCTTCATTAGAAGCTAGCTTTTGACTTTTGCCTTTGATTTGCTTTTCAATTTCCTTTTGTTGGACGTGGTTTTTCTTTCAGTGCTCACTTGTATTTCGCTTATGTGCTTAGTTGCTCAGTCATGTCCGACTCTTTGCAACCCCATAGGCTGTAACCCAGCAAGCTCCTCTGTCCATGGGATTCTCCAGGCAAGAATACTGGAGTGGGTTGCCATTCCCTCCTCCAGGGGTTCTTCCCAACCCAAGGATCGAACCCTAGAATGCCATGTCTCAGGTAGAGGATGTGTTAATTTCTTCCTTCCTGCCATCTACATCACGTGGTTCTGAACAAAGGCACTTCAGTTTACAGTCAGGCAGAGGGACTCGATTCTCTGAGGCAGGCCATTTGATTATAGTAACAAAAGCAATGAAAAGCAAGTCAAAGAAACGCTTCCAACATGGAGCCAGAATTGGCTTCTCTGCAACAGTCTGCAGGTTCCCTTGGTAGTCACTTTGTGGCCGTTTTGTGTCTTATTTGTTCATACTTACACAGACTGCTCATGCAGGCAGTTATTTTTAGTCCCTTATAGTTCCTTTATCACTTGTTACTCAAGGAGACATTTGCCCAGGTCAAGCACTCCAGTAGAGTTCAGGTCCCACCCTATCTCATCCCTACCATAAGTATGTTAGATTGTTCCAAGATAATCAACATCCACCTTGTAAGAAAATTATAGCTCCATACTCCATTTATATCACACTTATGTATAGAAATAACGTATGATATTTGAGCCAAAGAGTAGAATCCTTCTTCTAAACAAAGACTTTGAGGTGTATTGTGCGGTTCTACAATTTTTCTCCTACTGCTTCAAGAGAAGCAGTTTCCATAAAGGGACCATATCTTTTCCTAGGTTCCAGAAGGAAGGCATTGTGGTGTTGAATCTGCAGTAACCTTGTAAACAACATTTGTTTTAATTTTAAAGCACTGGGAATTTGGAGGTTGTGTTTTAGCCTAGGATAAGTTATGAAAAAAATTAATGATATAAGCATGAATTTTTTGTTATTTATCAACCCATGGCTGCTTATTCTTATTAACCAAAGCATTTATGCCATGAGATGTATAGATGGTTGAATCTATAAAAACTTTGCTTTGGGTATTGGAAGTCCTGGATTTTATCAGACATCAATCTGTGTCATTACAGTGTCCACACCTGTATCTGGTTATTCTGGTTCTTGTTTTCTCTCATATACATAATATACTATCAGAAAGAAAGTTAGACAATGGGGAGATTTTCAGTTCAGTTCAGTCCCTCAGTCTTGTCTGACTCTTTGCGACCCCAAGGACTGCAGCATGCCAGGCCTCCCTGTCCATCATGAACTCCCAGAACTTACTGAAACTCATGCCATCCAACCATCTTATCCTCTGTCACTCCCTTCTCCTCCTGCCTTCGATCTTTCCCAGCATCAGGGTCTTCTCCAATGAATCCATTCTTTGCATCAGGTGGCCAAAGTATTGGAGCTTCAGCTTCAGCATCAGTCCTTCCAGTGACTATTCAGGACTGATTTCCTTTAGGATTGACTGGTTTGATCTTCTTGCAGTCAAAGGAACCCATTTAATTTGTGCATATTTAAGCTTATAAAGTGGAAAGTAAAGTTTTCTTAAATTCCATAATTCTGGAAGTTACTTTTATTCATGCTGTTATTCAAACAAAGTTTATTATTTTGGTTGCATTAGGTCATTTTTAGACTCTAATTTCCTGGTGTATTCACACAACAAGTCGGGGATGTTATATCCAGATTCTTCATTTATAAAGGTAAGTTTTACTTTATGTTTTGCAGATTTTTGTGCTTTTGTGGTAAAGCCATCATTGGTGGGAAGAATGAGCCTCCCTTATGCTCAGCCAGATTGTTGGGCAAGCAGATTGATCACAGACTGAAACATAATGTGGCTGTTGCTATGAAAACATGTTGAATAGAATGAGCATTTTAGAATTTGAAACTCAGGAATCACTTAATTGAAAAGGTCATTTACATTCTGTGGAAGTAGTTGTAGGAATTTGAGAGGAGAAAGAAGTGGGAAAAGGAACTCAGAAGCCTCTCAATACAGGGTGAAGTTTTCATGAAAGTGTTATAGGAACTGGGCAGTGGAGGGAACAGTGGAAACCACTTGACAGAAAGAGCACAGAAAAATAAAGCTACAATAGCATATTGAGTACTAAATCCTAATATGTTTACATGAAAACCACAGGAATTTGAATTATATCCCCCAATGCAGATAAGAGTCAAAAAATGTTTAAAAGAATATGAAGAAGTTAACTTTAGTCTAAGATATGTATTTTGCCAGAATAGATGATGGAGAAGATATGAACGCGAGTGTTTGTTCAAATTCTGTTGCTGTGCTACAATTCAGAGAGAATGATATTTAAAATATGGTAACTGGTACAGCATTTCTCTTTTTCACCATCTGCAAGTAGAAAGTAGGACAGAATTCATGAGACACTTGGTTTGAGACATTTGACAATTAAAAGACAAATCAGGGATTCTTCCTCTGACAGAAAGGAAGCACAGAGGGTGAGTCTCACATTGAACTTGGTCCTCTGACTAGGAATAATGTCTTAACTATAGTACAAGAGTTGAATCAAATAGGACATCTTACGAGTTTGGATTTTCTGAAATGTAGGGATAGTATATTCAGTCATCCACCACTAAGGATAATGTTAGATATAGCTTTTTTTGTTTTTGTTTTTTTAAATATGGTTGATACAAAGTTAAGGGAATTCATTGTTCCTAGATTGGTAAGAATCTGTTTGTTTTTCTGCCCCATGATGGGGAATGTAATTAATTGTATAAGATGTCTTTTCTGTATTAGTTGATATGATCATATGATGTTGAGATAGTGTATTGCTTTGACTGATTTTCAAATCTTGATTCAGTACCTAGAAAATATCTTTCATACCTAGAAAAATCTAAACTTGGTCTTGTTGTATGAATTTTTTATTAATGCCTGCATTTGATTTGCTAACAATTTCTTGAGAATTTTGGGGGTCAAATTTCATGAAAAACTTTGGTCTATGATTTTCTTTCTTGTAGTGACTTTGTCTAATTTTTAGATTAGAGTAATACTGGCCTCATTAAACACATCAAAAAGGAATGCATACTCTTCTGTTTTTCAGGAGGACATTGTATAAAATACTTGTTAATTCTTAAGATACTTGGTAAAATTCTACAGTGAAATCCCTGGGCTTTGGGATTTTGCATGTGTGTGTGTTGGGAGCTATTAAATTAGCAATTCAATTTATTTAATAGTCACAGGCTATTTTATTTATCTGTTTTTTGCATTGCTTTGGTGGGTTGTAGTTTTTTAAGTAATTGGTCTGTTTCATCTCAGTTGCATTTCTGCTTGACATTTTGTAATAGTCTTTATTATTCTTTTAATGACTTATAGGAGCTTTAGTGATGAGCTGGTTCATTTCAGGCATTGATGATATGTGACTCATCTTTTCTTAACTGTCAGTCTTACTAGAGATTTTTCAATTTATTGCACATATCAAAGAATCTACTGTTTCTTGCTTTGATTTTCTTCACTGTTATCTTATTTTCAATGTCACTGTGTTTCTTTTCTCCCTGATACCTTGCTTCAGGTTTATTTTGCTCTTCTTCTTCTAATATATTGAGGACAAAACTTAATAGGTGACCGTTCATCTGGAAAAGATTGAAGGAAAGAGGAGAAGGCTTAATGTCGTTTGAATCAGGAAATGTGATACCTCAGCCTTATCAAGGTTATGTGCCTATTCTTTTTTTTTTTTTTTTGTGGCTACATAAGAATTTCTGGATCATTTTTTCTGGTTCTACAAATAATGCCATTAGATATTGTATAGGAATCACATTGAATTTGTAGATTGCTTCAGGTGGTATAGGCATTATAACCATAAGAATTCCTCCAATGCATGACCACTGGGTCTCTTTCCATTGTATCGTAATTTCTTTCATCAGTGTACTATAGGTTTAGATTACAGGTCTTCCTCTTACATGGCTTAATTTAATCAAAAATATTTTATTCTTTTGGATGCTATTGTAAGTGGAATTGTTTTGTCAATTTCTCTTTCTGACAGTTTGTTAGTTTGTAGATACACAAATGAATTTCTATGTTAACTTTATACTCTGTAACATTGCTCAATTTACTAATATATTTCTTCTTTAACCTATGTAGGTATTGCTTTTATTACTTGAATATTTTTTTTCATTTATTTTTATTAGGTGGAGGCTAATTACTTTACAATATTGTAGTGGTTTTTGCCACACATTGACATGAATCAGCCATGGATTTACATGTGTTTCCCATCCTGAACCCCCCTCCCACCTCCCTCCCCATCCCATCCCTCTGGGTCATCCCAGTGCACCAGTCCCGAGAACTTGTCTCGTGCATCCAACCTGGACTGGTGATCTGTTTCACACTTGATAATATACATGTTTTGATGCTGTTCTCTCTAAAAATCCCACCCTGTCCTTCTCTCATAGTGTCCAAAAGTCTGTTCTATACATCTGTGTCTCTTTTTCTGTCTTGCATATAGGGTTATTTTTACCATATTTCTAAATTCCATATATATGCATTAGTATACTGTATTGGTGTTTCTCTTTCTGGCTAACTTCACTCTGTATAATAGGCTTCAGTTTCATCCATCTCATTAGAACTGATTCAAATGAATTCTTTTTAATGGCTGCGTAATATTCCATTGTCTATATGTACCACAGCTTTCTTATCCATTCCTCTCCTGATGGACATCTAGGTTGCTTCCATGTCCTGGATATTATAAACACTGCTGCGATGAACATTGAGGTACACGTGTCTCTTTCAGTTCTGTTTTCCTCAGTGTGTATGCCCAGGAGTGGGATTGCTGGGTCATATGGCAGTTCTATTTCCAGCTTTTTAAGGAAACTCCACACTGTTCTCCATAGTGGCTGTGTTACTTTGCATTCCCACCGACAGTGTAAGAGGGTTCCCTTTTCTCCACACCCTCTCCAGCATTTAATGCTTGTAGACTTTTGGATAGCGGCCATTCTGACTAGCATGTAATGGTACCTCATTGAGGTTTTGATTTGCATTTCTCTGATAATGAGTGATGTTGAGCATCTTTTCATGTGTTTGTTAGCCATTTGTATGCCTTCTTTGGAGAAATGTCTGTTTAGTTCTTTGGCCCATTTTTTGATTGGGTCATTTATTTTTCTGGAATTGAGCTGCAGGAGCTGCTTGTATATTTTTGAGATTAATCTTTTGTCTGTTTCTTCATTTGCTATTATCTTCTCCCATTCTGAAGGCTGTCTTTTCACCTTGCTTATAGTTTCCTTTGTTGTACAAAAGCTTTTAAGTTTCATTAGGTCTCATTTTTTATTTTTGCTTTTATTTCAAATATTCTGGGAGATGGGTCATAGAGGATCTTGCTGTGATTTATGTAGGAGAATGTTTTGTCTATGTTCTCCTCTAGGAGTTTTATAGTTTCTGGTCTTACATTTAGATCTCTAATCCATTTTGAGTTTATTTTTGTGTATGGTGTTAGAAAGTGTTCTAGTTTCATTCTTTTACAAGTGGTCGAGCAGTTTTCCCAGCACCACTTGTTAAAGAGATTGTCTTTTTTCCCTTGTATATTCTTGACTCCTTTGTCGAAAATAAGGTGTCTGTAATTATGTGGATTTATCTCTAGGGTTTCTATTCTGTTCCACTGATCTATATTTCTGTGTTTCTGCCAGTACCATGCTCTCTGGATGACTGTGGCTTTGTAGTAGAGCCTGAAGTCAGGCAGGTTGATTCCTCCAGTTCCATTCTTCTTTCTCAAGATTGCTTTGGCTATTGAGGTTTTTTGTATTTCCATACAAATTTTGAAATTAATTGTTATAGTTCTGTGAAGAATACCGTTGGTAGCTTGATAGGGATTGCATTGAATCTATAGATTGCTTTGTGTCGTATACTCATTTTCACAACATTGATGCTTCCAATCCATGAACACGGTATATTTCTCCATCTATTTGTGTCCTCTTTGATTTCTTTCATCAGTGTTTTATAGTTTTCTATGTGTAGGTCTTTTGTTTCTTTAGGTAGATATACTCCTCATTATTTTATTATTTTTGTTGCAATGGTGAATGGTATTGTTTCCTTAATTTCTCTTTCTGTTTTCTCATTGTTAGTGTATAGGAATGCAAGGGATTTCTGTGTGTTACTTTTGTATCCTGCAACTTTACTATATTCATTGATTAGCTCTAATAATTTTCTGGTAGAGTCTTTAGGGTTTTCTATGTAGAGGATCATATCATCTGCAAACGAATTTTGAATGTGGAACCTCCTTTGCATATCTGGGATAAAGCCCACTTGGTTTTGGTTTACAATTTTTAAATTTATTGTTGACTTTTATTTCCTAATATGTTGTTGAGTATTTTTGCATATATGCTCATGAGAGATTTTAATGTGTTATTATTTTTTTTTAAGTGTCATTGGTTGTTTTTGTTTTAGTATAATATTGTCCACATAGCATGAGTTTGAAGTATTTGTTCTGTTTCTGTATTTTGAAGGAATGTGTAGAGATTTGATATGGTTTACTCAAGTGTTTGGCAGAATTCAACTGTGACAACATCTGGGCCTGCCTGCTGCTTTGTGATTTGGCAGGTGGTCAATTTTATTCAACTTATTTAATAGAATCAGACGTATTCAGATTGTCTATTTCCTCTTTCATGAGGTTTGAGAAATGGTGTGTTTCAAATAGTGGGACCATTTTATCCAGGATTTCAAATTGGTGGACATAGAGTTGTTTACTCATTCCTTTATTATTCTTTTACTGTACATGAGGCTATAGTTAAGATATTTCTTTTATAATACTGATATCAGTAATTAGTATCATCTCTCTTAGCATGCCTGGCAAGAGGCTTATCAATTCTAAATATTTCTTTTCTGTTGCTTACTTTGGATTTAATTTGCTTTTCTTTTTTCTAGTTTCCAAAGTGGAAACTTTAATTACTACCCCATAACTCCTGTAAGATTTGATCAGTTTTTACTGTCTTCCTTTGCTCCTTTGATCTGTTGGAGTTCAACTGAGTCTCTCTTATGTCTGATGTAATCTGCTGTTGAAGACTTCTGGTGAATTTTTTCAGTTCAGTTTCAGCCACCAGATTCCCTGGTGGCTTAGTGGTAAAGAACCTGCCTGCCAATGCAAGAGACAGGTTCAATCTATGAGCTAAGAAAATCCCCTGCAGAAGGAAATAGCAATCCACTCCAGTATTCTCATCTGGAAAGTCACACAGGCAGAAGATTCAGGTGGGCTACAGTCCTTGGGGTAGCAAAAGAGTTGGACACAACTTGGCAGCTAAACAACAGCAGCAATTATTCTACAGCTCCATGATTTCTGTTTGATACTTTTAATATTTTATCTGTTTTTTTTTTTCAAACTCTCACTTGCTTCATGCATTGTTCTCCTAACCTCAGTGAGCATCTTTATGGGAACATCTTTATTTTGAAATTTTTATTAGGTACATTAATTTTATTTCAGTAGTGTCAATTTCAGCCTGTATCTTGTTCCTTTGTTTGAAATATCATTTCTTTATTCCTCATTTTACTTAACACTCTACTTTGGTGTCTGCTCATTAGACAAAGCAGTCCCCTCACAGAGTCTTCATGAGTGGCCATGTACAGAAGGACACCCCCACAAATCAGCCCAGCCAGTGAATTGGGGGTCCTCTACCAGCTGTTTCTCTCTTCAGGAAGAAGCAGATCTCTGTGGGGTTTTTTACTCTGTCTCTGCTGGTCAGAAGGGATGATCACTGTTCTCTGTTATCCCAAGTTAGTGCCCCTGTTCTCCCTCAGACTGTACTGAGGCATCAGTGCTGCAAGATTGGAGAGATAAATGCTGGTTCTTGGGTCGATATTGGTGAAGTGGGAGCACTGCATTCAATCAGTCAACTATTGTCTCCTGCAGTGGAGGCAGAGAGGTGGGATTTTTCTTCTTCTCACTCTGTGATGAGTGTGGACAAGCAGGGAAGGGAGGCAATGGTGTCAAGTAACCCAAGCCACCATCTCCATTGTGCTTTGGGTGATTAGACTGCCCAGTTTTGTTGATACTGCTCCTTGGGTATTCTCCTCAGAAACACTGGGGCACTGCTTGCTTGAACAACACCCTCTGCTGCCCTGGGTCAATCTGGAAGCTAGATTATCTCTTATCTAATCTAAAGGTAGCACTCTGGGGCAGAGTCTCTGCTGAACAGTCATCCCAAGTCTCCCTACTGGCTTTGGTGCATCTGATGTTGCATTCACTGAAAGATCTGCACGAGCCAGTCAGTTATTTCATGGTCTCTCACAGATGGAATTGGTGCATTAATTGCTACTCACTTGGTGTATTTGATGGAGGATGGCAGATCCAGGGATTTCTAAACCACCATCTTTTGACCAGTATTAAGCCTTTATTTCTTTGAATGTTTTTTCTACTCTGCATTCTTTCTGTTTCTCCTTAATGGATTCTGACATATATCTTAAAACTTTTGGTAATGTTCCATGTGTTCTTGGAACTTTATTCATTTTCTTAGTTAATTTTCCTGTGACTTATATATTGAGTAAATTTTACTCATCTGTCTCTAGTTCATTGATTCCGTCCCTTGTCATCTGCACTCTACGTTTGTGCCTACCCAGTTTGGGTTGTTTTCTTTGTTTGTTTTTATTATTATATTATTTGTTTCTAATTTCTTAGTTGTTATTTTTAATAGCTTCTATTTCATTTCTGAAATTTTCTTATTCTTTCAGTTGTTTCAGGATGATTTTAAAATGTTCATTGAATGAGTATTTTCACAGCTGCTTTAAAATCCATTGGATCATTCCAGCATGTGGCTAATCTCAATATTGCAGCATCTGGTGTCTTCTCCCATTTTGTTGTGATATTCTTGGTTCTTGATATAGTATATAGTTTTAGATTGTATCTTTGTCATTGAAATCGTCTATTGTTGAGGCAAACTCCCAGTTTAAGTTCAAATTTAGTGTGATTGCTGCTCCAGTAACCTTTTAGCTTTCTTGGGACTTTTGATATCTTGTTGTCCTTCATTCTTCCTGGCTCATCTGGAGCTCACAGGTTCTCTGCCGGGGCAGCCCATGGCAGGAAATTTTCTTTCCTGGGCCACCCTCTGTTGCTTGGTGATATTGGTTGATGAGGGAACCATATAATGAAGAACATTTCCTCTAGCTGTATGCCAGTCACTGGCTATCAATGTGCTTCTCATCTCTGCTAGCGCCCCTGAGAGAGGAAAGTTTTTAATCTAGGCCACTGTGGCTGCTTTGAGTTTGGAGTGTTGAGAATCATCTCACGAGGATCATTTTCTCTTATTGGGTGTGCAAGGCCAGGAGATGCATAAACTGAGATGCTGTCTTCTGCTGGGTAAAGTGTTGGGAGCTGGTTTGCATTCTACGTCTTTGTGAAGGCTTGTGGCATAGTTTGCTGGCACCACTGTGAGCAGAAGTGGCTGCCACTGTTGTCTGACTGTGGAGTCGTGTATGCTCTGCCTCTATCAGTTGGTTGGAGATAGGAGTTAAGCCGAGTATTGAGATGAGTGAATGCTTACTGATGGATTTGTATGTATGGACACTTATGCCACAGAAACACATTCATACATAAGAATGTGATAATAATAGTGTGTTCATAGTCCAGGATTAACTGAGGAACAAGGTTGATTCTAGATATCAGTACACTTCTTAGGGAAGAGAAGGAACTTCAGTAAAATACTATATCAGTGGAGAATGTAGGAAGAGTAATGTTTTGAAAGTCCATTGAGAAGAGACTTTCAAGTAAGGATGATCAACATGATGAGATAGTAGAAAATAGTGAAGAAAGGTCAGTTAAGATATTTTGGTCTTACTTAGAATAAAACAAATGAAATGCTCACAGTGGAAGTCTGTGATTAATGCTGGTGATTATCTTGAGGTAGCATTTTTAGGCTATATATTCAAAATGTGGACTGAGAATTATAAGATGTAGATCAGAACGTTATTTACGAAAAGTTCAGGTTTACAGCAAAAATCCTTTGGGAGAGAATAGGAGTTGTGATTATAGACAGAAGAGTGTCAAGGGGAAAAGACTGTAGAAAGCTAAAGAGGAAATGAAATGTCTGTTGAATTGTATAATGGAATGCTTAAATCTGATGTTTGATGATGTCTAGGATGAGGGTTATCAATAAAACCAAACGCTTTGTTTGCTAATCATTACTGATGTGTCTTTATATTACTCCTGTGCAGGGCTATTGCTTTTATCAAGGATATGCCACAGAGATTCCAAATTCAGTTGTGACACTTAGTACCTGCTCTGGACTCAGGTAATGACATATTCCAGAGATGTATATAGTTGATATCTAGTGTACCCTTTAACTTTTAGAAACTTCTTGAAGGGTAGATGGAAGACAAAGAAAATAGACACTTGCATTGTATTTCTTCTCATCTACTTTCTGTGCCTGCTTGTCTTATCTTTTCCGCTATACTCTTTGTGTCTCTCCCAGGCTTGCAATTATAAAATTCATTCAGAAAAAGCTGTCATCAGAATGAGACATAACCCTATTACTGATCCACTCTAGAACTGCAATGACTCTTAAATGCTATAATAGATAGAAGAAGTTAGAAAATTGGGTTTACATGTTAATGGAAGTAAGACGGGGCTATCATTAGATATTAGATGACAAAATCATTATCAGATTTCTACTTAATGTTTTCTTTTAGTATTTATTTATGTTCATTATTGAGAAATCCATATTTTAAATTTCTTTTTATGTGTTTCAATATTCAGGGGATTATTGCAGTTTGAAAATGTCAGTTATGGAATTGAACCACTGGAATCTTCAACTACATTTGAGCATGTGATTTATCTGATAAGGGATAAAAAAAGTGATTTTTCTCCCATAACAGAAAATAATTCTACCACTCAATTTGCAGATCAATCCTACAAAATTCTTGTGAAATCAAATGTAAGTAGCTCAAGTATGCAAATTATGATAAACATACTTACATTGATATCTGGTACATTTGGAAAACAAATTTAAAGTGATACTGGTTATAATAAAATCTTCTCTTATAAGGTATTTATTTTAAATATATTTTGTTTAGTCATATAATATTTAAAAATTTAATAGCTGTAAATATATAATTTAAAATTCTCACATATACCTAATTTTAAATATTTTATGCAGATATGTCTTTTAAGTACTTTTATGCAAATATGCACAATATTAAATTAAAATATTAAGTGGAAATTTGATAATGACCTTTGTCATTTAATATGTAGGAATAGTCCCATCTTGCTTGATTATCATGTAAATCCAGTTTTCTACCTGCTTCTATTATTGCATTTAGGAATCATTGCAGTTCTAGGGTAGCACAGTTCCACTGTTACTGAATTTCCATCCTAATATTATAATGGTACTCAAATTTGCTGATTGTAAGTGTCATCTGTTTTGCCATTTAGTTACTTCATTAACTTCGTGAAAATAAAAGTTAATTTTGATAGAAAATGCAAAAGTAAAAACGAGGCAAGAAATGTCTCATATCTCACCGTCTAAACATAGTGTTCTTAGAACTTTGAGGCATTGGTTCTAACTCTTTTACGGTATCTAGTTATAAAGATGATTTATAAAGGAATATTTTTTAAAAATTACCTAATCATGTATTTTTCTTTGAAATTTCGTTTGTGCTATTAAGAGGATAATATAAGTTTTCACTTATCATTAAGTTCAGTTCAGTTCAGTTTAGTCGCTCAGTCGTGTCCGACTCTTTGCAACCTCATGAGTCGCAGCACGCCAGGCCTCCCTGTCCATCACCATCTCCCGGAGTTTACTCAAACTCATGTCCATCAAGTCGGTGATACCATCCAGCCATCTCATCCTTTGTCGTCCCCTTTGCCTCCTGCCCCCAATCCCTCCCAGCATCAGAGTCTTTTCCAATGAGTCAACTCTTCACATCAGGTGGCCAAATTATTGGAGTTTCAGCTTCAGCATCAGTCCTTCCAATGAACACCCAGGACTGATCTCCTTTAGGACGGACTGGTTGGATCTCCTTGCAGTCCAAGGGACTCTCAAGAGTCTTCTCCAACACCACAGTTCAAAAGCATCAATTTTTCAGCTTTCTTCACAGTCCAACTCTCACATCCATGCATGACCACTGGAAAAACCATAGCCTTGACTAGACGGACCTTTGCTGGTAAAGTAATGTCTCTGCTTTTTAATAGGCTATCTAGGTTGATCAGAACTTTCCTTCCAAGGAGTAAACATCTTTGTTACATTGCATTTATTATTATTTTAAATTAATGTTAGTTAATATTATTAAAAATTTAAATGTAAGCAAAAGGATAATAAGAATTGACCATAATACTATTCTCTAGGCAAAAGGCTATTGTGAAATCCAGGACAATCATTTTGATATATTGTTTTTCATATACAATTATATTATATATAAATATATAAATTTAAAACTTATGCTGTATAACATTATGTTATATTTTGCATATTTATATTTTTAACTTCAATCAAGAAATACTGCATGAATATACCAGATTTTTGAATATTCACACTTTTCTTAAAAATGCTTTTATCTAGAAATAGGCATATTTCCAAAATTTTTAGATATATATATTCTTTCTCCTTAAAAATGCTTGCACAACTTTACATCTTGCCATCAGTAGTTAATAAAATGAAACTCTGTCCACATATTCATTTCAAAACTGGATATGCTGTTTAGAGAAGCAAAACAAAATTGTAATATGAAATGTGAATTTAATTTTTGATGATCTCCATCTCATTGTTGATTTTCTTTATTTTGTCAAAAATATTGGTATAATGCAGATTTTTAAAATTACCCTTTCAGAATGTCATAAAAATGATAAAATATAGTTTTATATAGAAATGAAAATTTCCTTTTTAATAGAACTGAGATGTGACTCCCAACACTATGCCATCCGCCTGTTGCAGTACAACACTGACACAATTGAAGACCATTTTCAAAACTGAAACAGAGCATTGTCACATAAAATAACTTTAAAGGTTTCCATGAACCCTCTTCTATGGCAGTGGGAAAACCCAAATGGATTGACATGTTATGGCAAAAACAAATAGCCCTGCACTTGAAACCCCCAACTTGACTTGAAGAGTCAGCGATAAGAGAGGGGTTGACAGAGACAAAGGTAACATACAGTTCAGACTGCCATAGCCTGAAGTTCTAGTCAGTTAGACTGTAGCCACAAGTATTTGGCTGAGTAATAAGGCAATGGCACCCTACTCCAGTACTCGTCCTGGAAAATCCCATGGATGGAGGAGCCTGGTAGGCTGCAGTCCATGGGGTCGCTCCAAGTGGGGCACGACTGAGCGACTTCACTTTCTCTTTTCACCTTCATGCATTGGAGAAGGAAATGGCAACTCACTCCAGTATTCTTGCCTGGAGAATCCCAGGGACGGGGGAGCCTGCTGGGCTGCTGTCTATAGGGTCGCATAGAGTTGGACATGGCTGAAGCGTCTTAGCAGCAGCAGCATATCATCTTTTTATATTTAAATCTTCTCATCTGTAAAAATCCAGTAATAATAATAATATCCAATTCACATAGGTACTTTAAAATTTCAATAAATTTGTAATTGGAAATTACTTAGCATAGTATGTGGGAAATGTAAGTGATCAGTGAATATCAATAAATATTGCTCCTACTACTACTATTAGTACTTCCTATTAATAGTTTCTCATGTACTGAAGCAAGGTAATTGGACTAATTATGGAAAATTTGGATACAAAATAAAATGCAATATGAAATAAAAGACACTAAAATTTCAGAACTAAGAAGAAACCAGGGATATCACTGCTGTTACTGATTGATGGCCCAAGATCGGGGACCCTTGCACAAGGGAACTACTGAAATGTCTTTTTAACTGTGAGTCCAAATACCTAAGGAAATGATATTAAGGGTGGGTCTAGGAAGAGAAGTGGTTGAAAATAAGTTTAAAAATACGTATAAAACCTAATTTCCTCTCCTAAACAATTGTTTCTGCTGTGAACTCACAGATAGTCTAAGACTCTTTTTGTGGGTGGAATGTGTGAAGTGGGGTCACCAGGCATAGATGTCTTTGTAAATCATAATACAAGGTGGTTATGATACCAAAATTAGTGTGAATATATTAAACTTGACACACTACAGGGTGGGAAATCGGTTTAAATATTCTAAGATGTTCATTAGAATCCAG
This sequence comes from Cervus canadensis, assembly GCF_019320065.1. NCBI lineage: Eukaryota > Metazoa > Chordata > Mammalia > Artiodactyla > Cervidae > Cervus > Cervus canadensis. Next base: position 32,614,930 of record NC_057416.1, on the reverse strand, counting down.
GAGGGAATTGAACCACTCCAAAGAATCAAAACTAAGCATGCTGACAGCAAGGTTTTCCCATTAAACATTCCAGAGAATTTACACTCTCTGAAGACAGCAGGTCATAAGCTCCATATGTGGTCGTAGATATTGCAATATGTGGTCAATGCCTAATATGAAGAAGCACTAGACATAGGATGAAACAATTTAATCTGGTAGATATTGTCATGGAAAAATTCAAAGTGTTTAATCTTGAGGCACTAAGGAGTGGAGAGAGAGAGAGTGAAGAAAGCAACATGACAATATACTCAGAGAGGTGTGCTATGCTTAGTCTCTCAGTCATGTCCGACTCTTTGTGACCCCATGGACTGCAGCCCATCAGGCTCCTCTGTCCATGGGATTCTCCAGGCAACAACGCTGTAATGGGTTGCCATAGCCTCCTCCAGGGGATTTTTCCAACCCAGGGCTCGAACCCAGGTCTCCCACATTGCAGGCAGATTGTTTACTGACTAAGCCCCTAGGGAAGCCCATACTCAGAAAGGTTGGAGAAAATATTTCCTCCACAAATTAAGGACAGAGCACTGTTTAAAAAATAAAATTCAGCAGATAACAGTACTTGGGAATTAAAAGCATGCTAAGGTAAGGTAAGGTGAAGTCGTTCAATCGTGTCTGACTCTTTGCGACCCCATGGACTGTAGCCTACCAGGCTCTTCCATCCATGGGATTTTCCAGGCAAGAGTACTGGAGTGGGTTGCCGTTTCCTACTCCAGAGGATCTTTCTGACTCCAGAATCGAACCCAGGTCTCCCGCATTATAGGCAGACGCTTTACCATCTGAGCCACCATGTGTAAAAACTCGAAAGTTCATCACTTAAAATTCCAGAAATCACACACAACTAAAGTATAAACAAAAGTGACAAGGGAATTTGAGAGATAAGATATTCAATTAAAATAACAATACAGGTGATGTAGTATGAGTTCCAATACAAATGAAATTGAGAATCAAAATGATTTAAGCAGGGGTTCTAAATCAATATTTTTAAAAATCTGATTTCTTATGTATAAACACAATGTAGAATGGCATGAAACTACTTAGCACCAATATTGAAGATTGAAAGGCAACACAAAAATTACTTAAAATAAGGCAAGGTAATCTTTAGCCTATAATTACTTACCCAGTCAGAACTATATAATTGATATATTTAATTAAAACCATTTCTTTCCTCCCTATTGTGAATACCCCTCCTAATGTGTAAAACAGACCACACTTAGAATAACAGAGAGAGACCCTAATCTCACCAGGAATGAGAAGATTAGCAGGCTACAACACAACCAAATTTCTAAGGAGTAGTTGCCAAATACACTGAATTTTCTGTCAAATCAAGAGATGGAACAACTTTGTAAGCTGTTATCCTCAAACTGTATTCTTCATGAGTAAACACTATTAGGTCAAATACCACGAGATTTTGAAGTGACAAATTCCTGACTGTCAGTGGTTTAACATGATGTGTGGGCTTTGCTCATGCAAAGACCAAGGTAGATGAAAATGCTAGCTGTTTCCTTTTCCAGCTTCAATTCGGGGCCTCAAAGTGTCCCCAATAGTATTTGAATTCAGATAGGAGTAGAAGGAGAAGAGTGTCTGAATCCCCATCTTGATAAACCTGAGCTGAACAGGTATCTCTCGTGGACTTCTTCCCTCTCAGAGAAGGAGCAATATCATTCTTGAAAAATTGGTCATTTTTTATGAACCAAATATAGTGTAAGTCACTTATCCCTAACATTTGTTCAACAAAAGTTTGACATGAAAGAAATGAATGTATTCTGAAAGAAGAATACAAAGGGAATAAACAGGGGACATAAAAACCAATATAAATATAAAATATAACACAAATTACATGATCCAAAATGAGTTAAAAACAATATTGATATTGTTATATATCTATGTACTAGGTATCACCAATTGTTGTAAGACCTTGACAGTATACCCTGTCTTTCCAATTCTTTCTACAATCCTGAGAGTGAGAACATTTATCCCTCTCTTCAGAAGGAAGCAGAGACCTGGAGAGTTCAAATTATTATTCTAAGTCACAGCATTAAAATTCTAATCTAAATAATACAACCCCAGAGATCCATTCTTTGGTACTCACAAGTCTACCCTTTCCCAGTCTGTTTAAAGATTCTGGAAGTGCTCAAGAAATAGACAAATAAGAAAGACAAAGCCATTTTGAAAATGAAAGACATTGACAATAGAACTGGTGAATAACAGAACAGACATTATCATAAAACCCCAAGATAACGTTATATTCAAAGCTGAGCATGGAAGGAATGATGCTTTTGAACTGTGGTGTTGGAGAAGACTCTTGAGAGTCCCTTGGACTGCAAGGAGATCCAACCAGTCCATCCTAAAAGAAATCAGTCCTGAATATTCATTGGAAGGGCTGATGCTGAAGTTGAAACTCCAGTACTTTGGTCATCTGATGCGAAGAACTGACTCATTGGAAAAGACCCTGATGCTTGGAAAGATTCAAGGCAGGAGGAGGTTGGATGGCATCACTGACTCAATGGATATGAGTTTGAGCAAGCTTCTGGAATTGGTGATGGACAGGGAAGCCTGGTATGCTGCAGTCCATGAGGTTGCAAAGAGTCAGACATGACTGGGCAACTGAACTGAACTGAAGGAAATAGAGAATGCAATGACCTAAAAATGTTGGAAAGTGAAAGTTGCTCAGTTGTGTCCAATTATTTTGGACCCCATAGACTGTGGAATTCTCCAGGCCTGGATACTGGAGTGGGTAGCCTTTTCCTTCTCCAGAGTATCTTTCCAACCCAGGGATCGAACCCAGGTCTCTCGTATTACAGGCAAATTCTTTACCAGCTGAACCATAAGGGAATCCCAAGAATACTGGAGTGGGTAGCCTATCCCTTCTCCAGCAGATCTTCCAGACCTGGGAATCAAACTGGGGTCTCCTGCATTGCAGGTGGATTCTTTACCAACTGAGCTATCAGGGAAGCTCATAAAAATGATGGGAGAGAAAAAAAAAAAATGATGGGAAAAAAAGGGAAAACTGTGTGATGGTTAATTTTGTGTATCAACTTCCCTGGGCCATAGTCCCCAGATGGTTAGTCAGATTTTCTGGGTGTTTCTTTGAAGGTGTTTTTGAAAAAGATAAACAACTAAGTCAGTGGAGTTTGTGTAAAGCAGATGGTCTTCCATTATGTGCATAGACCTCATCTGATAGTGACGTCATCAATCTAAGAAAGGAATGGAACTTCCTCTGTGTAAGACAGGACTCTCTGGGCCACAGGCTTCCAACAGGCACTGTAGCATCAACTCTTCTCAGGTCTAAAGCCTACTGAAGGTTTTGGACTTTCCAGCCTCCATAACCATGTGAGGCAATTTCTTGTAATAAATCTCATTTTAATAAGTATATTAAATGTGCAAATATACACACACATTGTGTTAGTTCTGTTTCTCTAGGGAACTCTAACAGAGTGTAAAAGATTACTAATGGAAATTCAAGATAACCGATATTGTCATTCATGAATAAAATCACAGTCAATGTAATCCAACTTATGAGAGAAGAAAGCTGTGTTGAATAAAGAATTCCTGAATTTGAAAATTTTCAGATTTCAAGAAATCTTTATGAAAGTTGGTGACACCAAGATATAATATATTTTGAACTTTATCAATAAAGGATGAATAATGCTATAGGCATCTTAGCCTCAAAGAAAGTCACTTATAAAAGTATAAAAAGGCAGTCAGACTGGCATTAGCATTTGCCAAAATGAACTGCTTATAAGATAGTCAAGAGTATCTATCTAGTGAGAGAGAAAATAGCTTCTCTAGGAGGTAAACAGTATCCAGCTTTTGTTATCCAGTCAAGTTGCCATTATACTATAAAAACAGTTTTGCTTGTTCAAAAGACCATAGTATCTATGGGACTTTGAGACAACATCACTTAAATCAGTACAGCAAAACAGCAATCAACTCAATTAAAATGATACAGCTAGAAAACCACAGAATCATAGCAATACTTTTAGAAACATCATTTGCCAACATTCAGTACAACACACTCATGGTAAATAAGAGGAATTGAAAATGTCCTGGATAATAAAGAGCATCTAAAGTTAACATAAAGAATGTAAATGACTGAATGCTTTACTCCTGTTACTTACTGTAAGCTTGTTTCCCCCCACAATTCGTATTTTGAAACCTTTCAGTAGGATGGTATTAGGAACTCAGACATAAGTGTTAGATTATGTATGAGCGTAGAGTCCTCATGATGGGATTAATTTGAACCAGAGATCAAATTGCCAGCATTCACTGGATCATAGACAATGCAGGGAGTTCCAGAAACTTTGTGACCCCATGGACTGCAGCATACCAGGCTTCCCGGTCCATCACCAACTCCTGGAACTTACTCAAACTCATGCCCATCGAGTCGCTGATGCCATCCAACCATCTCATCCTCTGCCTTCCACTTCTCCTCCCGCCTTCAATCTTTCCCAGCATCAGGGTCTTTTCCAATGAGTCCGTTCTTCACATCAGATGGCCAAAGTATTGGAGTTTCAGCTTCAGCATTAGTCCTTCCAATGACTATTCAGGACAAACTGTGGAAAGCTCTTAAACAGATGGGAATACTAGACCATCTTACCTCTCTCATGAGAAACCTTATGAGGGTCCAGAGGCAACAGTTAGAACCCTGAATGGAACTGATTGGTTCAAGATGGAGAAAGGAGTATCACGACACTGTCTGCTGTCACCCTGTTTGTTTAACCTATACACTTAGCACATCATGAGAAATGCCAGGCTGAATGAGTTACAAGCTGGAATCAAGATAGGTGGGAGAAACATCAACAACCTCAGATATACGGATGATACCACTCTAATGGCTGAAAGTGAAGAGGAACTAAGGAACTAAAGAGCCTCATGATGAGGGTGAAGGAGGACAGTGAAAGGGCCAGCTTAAAATTAAATATTAAAAAAACTAAGATCATGGCATCTGGCCCCATGACTTCATGGCAAATAGAGGGGTAAAAGATGGAAGTAGTGACAGATTTCTTCTTGGGCTCTAAGATCACTGCAGATGATGACTGCAGCCATGAAATTAGAAGACATTTCCTTCTTGGCAGGAAGGCTATGACAAACCTAGACAGTATGTTGAAAAGCAGAGACATTACTCTGCTGACAAGGGTCTGTATAAGTCAAGGCTATGGTCTTCCCAGTGGTCATCTGCAGCTGTGAGAGCTGGGCAACAAAGAAGGCAGTATGCTGAAGAATTGATGCCTTCGAACTGTGGTGCTGGAGAAGACTCCTGTGAGTCCCTTGGACAGCAAGGAGATCAAACCAGTCAATCTTAAGGGAAATAAACCCTGAATATTCATTGAAAGGACGGATGCTGAAGCTGAAGCTCCAGTATCTTGGTCATCTCATCGAACAGCCAACTCATTGGAGAAGTCCCTGATGCTGGGAAAAATTGAGGGCAGAAGGAGTAGGGGTCATCAGAGGATGAGATGGCTGGATGGCATCACTGATCCAATGGAAATGAACTTGGACAAATTTCAGGAGATGGTGAGGTACCAAGAGGCCTTGCTTGCTGCAGTCTATGGGGTTGCAAAGAGTTGGACTTGACTGGGTGACTGAACAATAACAGGTATAAAGGTAGGGCCCTCGTGATAGGATTAATTCTCTCATATAAAAGGGAAGAGGCTCTGCTCTCCTGTCACATGAGCATACAAGATATGCAAACTAGGAAGAGTGAACTCACCAGCCATCACATCTGCTGGTGCCTGAATCTTGAACTTTCCAGCCTCTAGAATGTCAGAAATACTGTTTGTGGTTTAAGCATCTAGTCTATGGTGTATTTTTTAGTGCCCAAACTGGTGAAAATGACCCCTGAGATTCAGAATAATGCAAGGTTGTTTGTCTTCATTGTACTTCCACTCAACATTTTACTGAATTCTTAGTTTTTGCAATAGGAAAAAGACTAATAATAAAGACTATACATTTTGAAAGGAAAACAATCACCCTAGTTCTTCAGTGAGATAACTCTGCACATAAGAGCTAAAGAATCTCCATCAAAGCAATCAAGACTAATTAAGAGACTCTAGCAAAGTTACAGGGAAAAAAGTCAAGAAATTCATTTTCCCCAAATTGATGTGTAGAGTCAATATAATTCCAGTCAAAATTCCCGAAAAACATTTTTGTAGAAATAGATTCTCAAATTGATTATGGAGATGCAAATATCCTTATGAAGTCAAACATTTGTTTGAAAAAAAAAACTAGGTGAAGGACTTGTGTTGTTTCTTCTTCAGGGATCAGATAATATTTTGGGCTTGTGAGGCATATGATCTGTTGCAGCTACTTCACTCAGTCCTTGTAGCTTGAAATCAGCATAGGTAAACTATAAACAAACACGTATGGCTGTGTTCCAAGAAAATATTTTTTGCAACCAGGAGAGTATACTTCATGGCAAATAGATGGGGAAACAATGGAAACAGTGGCTGACTTTATTTTTTTTGGGGGGGGGCGGGGGCTCCAAAATCACTGCAGATGGTGATTGCAGCCATGAAATTAAAAGACACTTACTCCTTGGAAGGAAAGTTATGACCAACATAGACAGCATATTAAAAAGCAGAGACATTACTTTGCCAACAAAGGTCCGTCTAGTCAAGGCTATGGTTTTTCCAGTGGTCATGTATGGATGTGAGAGTTGGACTATAAAGAAAGCTGAGCACCAAAGAATGGATGCTTTTGAATTGTGGTGTTGGAGAAGACTCTTGAGAGTCGCCTGGACTGCAAGGAGATCCAACAGTCCATCCTAAAGGAGATCAGTCCTGGGTGTTCATTGGAAGGACTGATGTTGAAGCTGAAACTCCAATAGTTTGGCCACCTGATGCAAAGAGCTGACTCACTGAAAAAGACCCTGATGCTGGGAAAGATTGAGGGCAGGAGAAGGCGACGACAGAGGATGAGATGGTTGGATGGCATCACCGACTCAATGGACATGAGTTTGGGTAAACTCCAGGAGTTGGTGATGAACAGGGAGGCCTGGCGTGCTGCAGTTCATGGAGTCACAAAGAGTCGGACACGACTGAGCGACTGAACTGAACTGAGGCTGGTATACCATAGGCTATAGTTTGCTGGCCTCTGCTCTGGAGATACATATTTTGGAATTGGTTTATGTGTGGAACAGTGGGATACAATAGAGGAGAAGTATAGCCATGTGCTCTTGCCCAAATGATTATACGCAAAGGTGCCAAGGTCTTTGGAAAGTAAAAAAAATGACGTATTCATCAAATTATGCAAGAAGATTGGATTTCCACATGGAAATCCTTATTCTAAACAATTGAATTAGAGGGTAAACTTAAGTGTCAAACAAAACATAAAATTTATAGTAGGGGACTTAGTAGAAACCAAATTAATGAGCCGTAAGACTGTGAAAAGATGTTCAACATCATTAATCATACAGGAACCGCAAATGAAAATCTCAATGAGTTCTCAGCACATACTGGCAGGAATGGATGCAATGCAAAATATTGCCAATGCCAAATAGAGGCAAGAGTATGGAGCAGTTGACACTAGTTCCTGGCCAAAAATGCAGAATGATCAAATTATTGAGTTGGCCAAAAGATTCATTCAGATTTTTCTATTTGATGTAATGAAAAGCCCTGAACAAACATTTTAGCCAACCTAATAACTTTAGAAAACAGTCAAATTTTTGTATTTCTATATACATATACAGGTATGTGAATCAGATATTCCAGTTCTAAGCATTGAACCAAGAAAAATGAAAGACTATAACTATCCAAAGACCTGTACATGGATATTCACATCTCATTATTTACAATAGCTAAGATGTTTGAATAATCCAAATGGTCATCAACAGTTAAATGTATTAACAAATTGTTTTATGTTTCTAAAATTTCACACTTGGTGACAATATAAACAAATGAATTACCAATAATCACAGCAAACAGACAAGTGCTGAGTTAAAGAAACCAGATATAGAAGAAGACATATCATATGATTTCACTTATATAAAGTTATAGGATACATTATTGTAACCTATGGTGAGAGAAAGCAGATCACTGGTTGCCTCGAGCCTTATAAGCTATTAACTTTATAGGGTAATGGAAACAATTTTTATTTTACGGATAGTAATGGATTCATGGCTGTATACATTGCTACCAGTTCATGCAACTGTGTTCTTAAAATACATGCATTTTATTGAGAGTAGGCCATGGTAAATAATTGCAAGTACAAAAATGATGATAAAATGGACCAACATTTGGGGGAAAGTTGATGGGAATTTGTTTAGCTTGAAGATTAAATCAAGGAACTAGAAGAAGTTTTTCAGGGGAAAGAAGCAAGAATCTTCCCTCATTTTTGTAACTTTTTTTGAGGATTCTAATTATCAAGAATATAAGGCAAAAGCTTCTGATTTGTTCTGAAAATGTTTATGCAAAATCTCCCAGATTATTTACTCAGTGGGCATTGATCCTCTTGTAATTGATTTCTTGTAATTATATCTTTACATGTTTGTATCTATAGCTATAATCTATCTATCTATCTATCTATACCTGTGTGAGTGTGAGTGTATATATATATATATATATATATATATATATATGTATACATATATTTATATGTATACATATATATAATTATATAATGTACATGATAATTACAAGCAAGATAAAAATTTTTTAATGTTTTATTCAATTCATGTTCTCTGTTTGCAGAAAGATTCAGGTGTGATGTTGAAAAGAGTTCTGAAAATATGTGTCATTATGGATAAAGCTTTGGTAAGCATTATTGATACATTTTCCTTATACTCTTTTATTTAAATTGAAAAGGAATATAAAGATAATCTTTGCAATGCAGAAACACATTACTCTGTTCAAAATATATGTATCATTGAGACAGGACATAAAGACACATTATCAGTTGGTTTTCCAATGGCATAAGGGGATCAATAACAATATTTATTAGAACTAACATAAAATTTTGTATGTAAGGGGAGATCTAGTAAACTATTGGATTATAACTAGTTGCATATATTTCTGTGTTCACCCCCAAATTGGGGTGAAACTATTCCTTAAGTCAATTTTCATTTTTTTTTTTAATTTTTATTTATTTTTTTTTTCCCAGTGTGTTTTGTCATACATTGATATGAATCAGCCATGGATTTACATGTATTCCCAATCCCTATCCCCCCTCCCACCTCGCTCTCCACCCGATTCCTCTGGGTCTTCCCAGTGCACCAGGCCGGAGCACTTGTCTCATGCATCCCACCTGGGCTGGTGATCTGTTTCACCATAGATAGTATACATGCTGTTCTTTTGAAATATCCCACCCTCACATTCTCCCACAAAGTTCAAAAGTCTGTTCTGTATTTCTGTGTCTCTTTTTCTGTTTTGCATATAGGGTTATCGTTACCATCTTTCTAAATTCCATATATATGTGTTAGTATGCTGTAATGTTCTTTATCTTTCTGGCTTACTTCACTCTGTATAATGGGCCTCCAGTTTCATCCATCTCATTAGGACTGATTCAAATGAATTCTTTTTAATGGCTGAGTAATATTCCATGGTGTATATGTACCACAGCTTCCTTATCCATTCGTCTGCTGATGGGCATCTAGGTTGCTTCCATGTCCTGGCTATTATAAACAGTGCTGCGATGAACATTGGGGTGCACGTGTCTCTTTCAGATCTGGTTTCCTCAGTGTGTATGCCCAGAAGTGGGATTGCTGGGTCATATGGCAGTTCTATTTCCAGTTTTTTAAGAAATCTCCACACTGTTTTCCATAGCGGCTGTACTAGTTTGCATTCCCACCAACAGTGTAAGAGGGTTCCCTTTTCTCCACACCTTCTCCAGCATTTATTGCTTGTAGACTTTTGGATAGCAGCCATCCTGACTGGCGTGTAATGGTACCTCATTGTGGTTTTGATTTGCATTTCTCTGATAATGAGTGATGTTGAGCATCTTTTCATGTGTTTGTTAGCCATCTGTATGTCTTCTTTGGAGAAATGTCTGTTTAGTTCTTTGGCCCATTTTTTGATTGGGTCATTTATTTTTCTGGAATTGAGCTGCAGGAGTTGCTTGTATATTTTTGAGATTAATCCTTTGTCTGTTGCTTCATTTGCTATTATTTTCTCCCAATCTGAGGGCTGTCTTTTCACCTTACTTATAGTTTCCTTTGTAGTGCAAAAGCTTTTAAGTTTCATTAGGTCCCATTTGTTTAGTTTTGCTTTTATTTCCAATATTCTGGGAGGTGGGTCATAGAGGATCCTGCTGTGATTTATGTCGGAGAGTGTTTTGCCTATGTTCTCCTCTAGGAGTTTTATAGTTTCTGGTCTTACATTTAGATCTTTAATCCATTTTGAGTTTATTTTTGTGTATGGTGTTAGAAAGTGTTCTAGTTTCATTCTTTTACAAGTGGTTGACCAGTTTTCCCAGCACCACTTGTTAAAGAGATTGTCTTTTTTCCATTGTATATCCTTGCCTCCTTTGTCAAAGATAAGGTGTCCATAGGTTCGTGGATTTATCTCTGGGCTTTCTATTCTGTTCCATTGATCTATATTTCTGTCTTTGTGCAGTACCATACTGTCTTGATGACTGTGGCTTTGTAGTATAGTCTGAAGTCAGGCAGGTTGATTCCTCCAGTTCCATTCTTCTTTCTCAAGAATTACTTTTGGCTATTCGAGGTTTTTTGTATTTCCATACAAATTGTGAAATTATTTGTTCTAGTTCTGTGAAAAATACCGTTGGTAGCTTGATAGGGATTGCATTGAATCTATAGATTGCTTTGGGTAGAATAGCCATTTTGACAATATTGATTCTTCCAATCCATGAACACGGTATGTTTCTCCATCTGTTTGTGTCCTCTTTGATTTCTTTCATCAGTGTTTTATAGTTTTCTATGTATAGGTCTTTTGTTTCTTTAGGTAGATATACTCCTAAGTATTTTATTCTTTTTGTTGCAATGGTGAATGGTATTGTTTCCTTAATTTCTCTTTCTGTTTTTTCATTGTTAGTATATAGGAATGCAAGGGATTTCTGTGTGTTAATTTTATATCCTGCAACTTTACTATATTCATTGATTAGCTCTAGTAATTTTCTGGTAGAGTCTTTAGGGTTTTCTATATAGAGGATCATGTCATCTGCAAACAGTGAGAGTTTTACTTCTTCTTTTCCTATCTGGATTCCTTTTACTTCTTTTTCTGCTCTGATTGCTGTGGCCAGAACTTCCAACACTATGTTGAATAGTAGTGGTGAGAGTGGGCACCCTTGTCTTGTTCCTGATTTCAGGGGAAATGCCTTCAATTTTTCACCATTGAGGGTGATGCTTGCTGTGGGTTTGTTAAAGTGGTTTATTTATTACTAAATTGAAGAAGATCCTTTTAATAAACATTATCTTTTATAAGAATATTTTGTACTGTGTAAATGCTTGGGTTTTCTTGTGGAAATAATCATTTTTTAGATGGCTATGGTAGTTTTGTTCATATTTATAAAATTGGAAAGAACATAGATTTTCTTTAGTAAGTCAGTGGAAAAGTTGTGGTACATCAGACAGTGGGATATTATTTAATGCTAAAAATTTAGCTGCTAATTAACTATGAAAAACATACTGTTGGTAAGAGGGATGATACGATTTGATGGCAAACATTCTGTAGAGCACAATGGGTAAAATACCTAATAAATTGGAAAGGGAGAAGAATAATACATAGGAACACATTTGATTTTGGAACGTTTCATTAATACAATTCGTTTTAGCAAACACAGACAATAAGTTAAAAAAAAACCTGTTTCGTCCATTATTACTAGTAATTTTGTATGTCAGTAAGTGTCATGATGTTATAGAATTTTTGCATAAAATGAAATTTTCAAATCTTTGAATAATTTTTATAAAAGCAATAATAGAAAATTATGACATCAGCTCCTGGGATCCTTGGGCCCTACAACCAGGCTCCAGGCCCCAGCTCTGCCTATCATTAGGTAGGCACTAGCCCTAGGACCAGGCTTCACCCAGCAGTGGAAGTGCTATGGCCTTGGAATGTTCTGCACTTTACTCCATATAGCCCTGAACCAGCACTATCCCAGAACCCCCTGGAGTTTCACAGCCAGCTGCCTTATGACCTGGTCCTGCCAACCAGCACCTGGCAGCCAATGCATGAGGCAGAACTGCCAACCAACTGGACCAGGGGCCAAACAAGACTAACAGACCTCTCACCTAGTCAGCCTTCAACAACAGAAAGACCCACACAGTCACACAGGGGAAGCCACTAGAGTATACACCAAAGGTGATGAAAGTTGAGTCGGCTGCTGAAACACATAGTGCCTGCAAAAGGCCACTTCCCCAGCATTAAGAAGCACAACCAATCTACCAGGTACATACAAAACAAATACTTAGACAGGCGTGTTCCAGATGAAGCAACAAGAGAAAAGCCCAAAAGAAGGTATAAGTGAAATGGAGATAAGCAATCTAGTCAAGAAAGAGGTTAGGGTAGTGCTTGTAAAGACCATCAAAAATCTCAGAAGAAGGATGCATACACAGAGCAAGAAAATATTAATATGAAGAAGAGCCAAACATAGATGAAGAATACAACACTGAAATGAAAAATACACATGAAGCTACCAATAGTATACTAAACGATACAGAAGAATGGATCAGTGAGCTGGAAGACAGTGTAATGGAAATTACTGATGTTGAACAGAAAAAAGAAAGAATGACGAGAAATGAGAACCTTGAAAGAGAACTCTGGGACAACATTAAGCACATTTATATGTACATTATAGAACCCCCAGAAGGAGAAGAGAGAGAGAGATAGCAATTAAATTGGCAAAAGTGAAAGATGAAAAGAGGACACTGAAAGCAGGAAAAGAAAAAGGACAAAAAACATACAAAAAGAATGTCCATAGAGCTATCAGCTGACTTTTCAGCAGAAACTGCAGTCCAGAAGGGAGTGGCACAATGTATGTAACATGTTGAAAGTGAAAAATGTACAACCAAGAATACTCTGTCCAGCAAGGCTCTTCAAATTTGATTTAGAGATCAAAATCTTTATAGACAAGTTAAATTTAAAAGAGCTCAGGCACTAGCATTACAAGAAATGGTAAAGCAGTTTTACTAAGGGGAAAGAAAAGTCCAAAACTGGAAATACAAAAATTATGAAAGGAAAAGCTTATTAGTGGAAGCAAACATAAGGTAAATGTTGGAAATCATCTCACATGCAAAGCTAGAAGGAAGGTAGGAAGAATTTTGTCTTTTAACAAAAGTATCTATATTTATAATAAGGAGTTAGGAGACACTTAAATTAGATGTAAAATAAGATGTTAAAAGCTGTAATTGTGAGGGGAGTTGAATATACACACATGGTTGTTAAAAATGTATTTGAAATTAAGAGATCAGCAACTTAATCATATATAAATACCTATGTGTATGTATAGATTGATACATAAAAACATCATGGTAACTGCAAAAGAAAAATGTATACTATATGCAAACAAGAAAAGTAAAAGATACCCAACTATAATGTTAAGGTAGTCATCAAAACATATGAGAAGGGAACAAAAGAACAAGAAAGGAACAAAAAAGACCTACAGAAACAAATCCAAAGCAATGCGCAAAATGGAAATGTGAACATACATATCAATAATTACTTTAAATGGAAATGAACTAAATGCTCCAATAAAAAAGAAATAGAGTAGTTAAATGGATACATGACAAGACTCATCTATGCACTGCCAAGAAGCAACTCACTTCAGATCTAAAGACTCACAGACAGAAAGTGAGGGAATGGGAAAAAGTATTCCATGCAAAAGGAAATTGAAAAAAAGTCAGGGTAGCAATACTTATATCTAACAAAACAGATTTGAAAAAGAGGTTGTTACAAGAGACAAGAACACTACATAATGATAGGGATCAATCCAAAAAGAAGGTATAACAAATGTAAATATCTGTGCACCCAACATAGAAGCATCCAAAACCATAAAGTAAATATTAATGGACATAAAAGGGGAAATTGACAGTAACTCAATAATAGTAGGCAATTTAGCAGCTCACTTACGTCAATGGACAGATCATCCAAACAGAAAATCAATAAGAAATCAAAAGCCTTAAATGACACATTCTATATATATGGAACATTCCATCCAAAAGATGCAGATTGCAAGTTTTTCCAACTGCACATGGCACATTCTACAGAATAGATCACATGCTAGACTATAAAACCAGCCTTGGTAAATTTCAGAAATCATGTCAAGTGTCTTTTCTGACCACATGCAATGAGACTAGAAGTGAACTACAAGAAAAATACTAAAAAAAGAAAAAGAAAAGAAACCACTAAACACATACAGGCTAAGCAATGTACTTGTTAATAGTCAATGGGTCACCACAAAATCAAAGGTGAAATAAAAACTGCCTGGAGACAAATGAAAAGAAAACACAACCGCCCATAAATCTTAGATACAACAAAAGCATTTCTAAGAGAGAAGTTTTTGACACAGGTTTTGACACAAGCTTATCTCAGGAAACAAGAAAAATCTCAGATAAACAACCTAACCTTACAGCTAAGGGAATTAGTAAGGAACAAATAAAACTCAAAATTAGTAGAAGGATAGAAATCATAAATAACAGAACTGAAACAAATGAAATAGGTACTAAAAGAATAGAAAAGAGGCATACTAATCAAGGAAAAAGAAGAGAGGTCCCAAGTCAATACAATCAGAAATGAAAGAGTAAAAGTTACAACAAACACCAAAAAAACATAAAAGATCATAAGAGACTACTCTGAACAACTATACACCAATAAAATGTACAACTTGGAAGACATGGGAAAATTCTTAAAAATGTACAATCTCCCAAGACTGAACCAGGAAGAAATACAAAATATGAACAGAATAACTGTAAGTAATGAAATTGAATCTGCAATTTTAAAACACCCCAAAAACAAACGTTCATGGTTTCACAGGTGAATTTCCCCAAAAACTTAAGAGAAGAGTTAGCATCTATCCTACTCAAACTATTCCACAAAATTGCAGAGGATGGAACCATTCTAAATTTATTCCATAGGGAGAGCATCACCCTGACAGGAAAGTCAAAAAAAGATATCATTAAAAAAAAACAGAAAATTGCAGGGATTCCCTGGTAATTCAGTTCAGTTCAGTCACTCAGTCATGTCCAACTCTTTGTGAAACCATGGATTACAGAACACCAGGCTTCCCTGTCCATCACCAATGACTGAAGCTTACTCAAACTCATGTCCATCGAGTCAGTGATGCCATCCAACCATCTCATCTTCTTTCTCCCCCTTCCCCTCCCACTTTCAATTGTTCCCAGAATTAAGGTCTTTTCAAATGAGTCTATTCTTCACATCAGGGGGCCAAGTATTAGAGTTTCAGCTTCATCAGCAGTCCTTCCAATGAATATTCCAGACTGATTTCCTTTAGGAAGGACTGGTTGGATCTTTTGCAGTCCAAGGGACTCTCAAGAGTCTTCTCCAACACCACAATTCAAAAGCATCAATTCTTTGTCACTCAGCTTTCTTTATAGTCCAACTTTCACCTCCATTCATGACTACTGGAAAAACCATAGCTTTAACTAGATGGACTTTGCTAGTAATGCCTCTGCTTTTTAATATGCTGTCTAGGTTGATCATAGCTTTCCTTCCAATGAGAAAGCATCTTAATTTCATGGTTGCAGTCACCATCTGCGGTGATTTTGGAGCCCAAACCGGTAAAGACTGTCACTGTTTTCATTGTTTCCCCGTCAATTTGCCATGAAGTCATGGGATCGGATGCCATGATCTTAGTTTTTTGAATGTTGAGTTTCAAGCCAACTTTTTCACTCTCCTCTGTCACTTTCATCAAGAGGCTTTTAGTTCTTCTTCGCTTTCTGCCATAAGGGTGGTTTCATCTGCTTATCTGAGGTTATTGATATTTCTCCCAGCAATCTTGATTCCAGCTTGTCCTTCACCCAGCTTAGCATGTCACATGATGTACTCTGAATATAAGTTAAATAAGCAGGGTGACAATATGCAGCCTTGACGTACTCCTTTCTCGATTTGGAACCAGTCTGTTGTTTCATATCCAGTTTTAACTGTTGCTCCTTGAGCTGCATACAGATTTCTCAGGAGGCAGGTCAGGGGTCTGGTAACCCCATCTCTTTAAGAATTTTCCACAGTTTATTGTGATCCACACAGTCAAAGGCTTTGGCATAGAAAATAAAGTGGAAGTAAATGTTTTTCTGGAACTCTCTTGCTTTTTCGAAGATCAGCGTATGTTGGCAGTTTTATCTCTGGCTCCTCTGCCTTCTCTAAAACCAGCATGAACCTCTGGAAGTTCACGGTTCATGTACTGTTGAAGCTTGGCTTGGAGAATTTTGAGCATTACTTTACTAGTGTGAGATGAGTGCAATTCTGCAGTAGCTTAAACATTCTTTGGCCTTGCCTTTCTTTGGGGTTGGAATGAAAACTGACCTTTTCCAGTCCTGTGGCCACTGCTGAGTTTTCCAAATTTGCGACATATTGAGTGTAGCACTTTCACAGCATCATCTTTTAGGACTTGAAATAGCTCATCTGGAATTCCATCACCTCCACTAGCTTTGTTCATAGTGATGCTTCCTAAGGCCCACTTGACTTCGTATTCAAGGATACCTGGCTCTAGGTGAGTGATCACACTGTTGTGATTATCTGGGTCATGACAATCTTTTTTGTATAGTTCTTCTGTGTAGTCTTGCCATGTCTTCTTAATATCTTCTGCTTCTGTTAGGTCCATACCATTTCTGTCCTTTATTGTGCCCATCTTTGCATGAACTGTTCCTTTGGTATCTCTAATTTTCAAGAAGAGATCTCTAGTCTTTCCCATGCTATTGTTTTCCTCTTTTCTCTTGCATTGATCGCTGAGGAAGGCTTTCTTATCTCTCCTTGCTATTCTTTGGAACTCTGCATTCAAATGGGTATACCTTTCCTTTTCTCCTTTGGCTTTAGCTTCTCTTCTTTTCATAGTAAGACCTCCTCAGACAACCATTTTGCCTTTTTGCATTTCTTTTTCTTGGGGATGGTCATAATCACTGCCTCCTATACAATTTCACAAGCCTCCATCCCTAGTTCTTCAGGCACTCTCACTATCAGATCTAATCCCTTGAATCTATTTGTCACTTCCACTGTATACTCGTACTAGATTTGATTTATGTCATACCTGAATGGTCTGGTGGTTTTCCCTACTTTCTTCAATTTAAGTCTGAGTTTAGCAACAAGGAGTTGATGATCTGAGCCACAATCAGCTCCCAGTCTT
This sequence comes from Cervus canadensis, assembly GCF_019320065.1. Classification (NCBI taxonomy): domain Eukaryota; kingdom Metazoa; phylum Chordata; class Mammalia; order Artiodactyla; family Cervidae; genus Cervus; species Cervus canadensis. Next base: position 32,597,650 of record NC_057416.1, on the reverse strand, counting down.
GTTTTTTCCTGACTGTATAGAGATTCTGCATGTTTGGCTGCAACGAATATAATCAATCTTATTTTGGCATTGACCACCTGGTGATGTCCATGTGTTGAGTCTTCTCTTATGTTGTTGGAAGTGGGTTTTTGCTATGACCTGTGTGTTCTGTCCGTAGTCTGAGTCCCCGGTCAGGAAAGAAGACTCCTCGAAACAATGCAACTTGCAATAGGGGAATTTATTACTGACTCAAGCCAGGGCCTCCCGCCCTCACCAAGGGTGTGAGGACGAAAAGGCCCCGAGCCCCAGTTATCTCGGGTATTTATTGGGTACAGTTATTCAAATGTAAGCAGCAGGTAGTTGGCCCAAGCGGATTGGTTACACAGTAGGTAGTTGGCGCAAGCAGATTGGTTACACAGTTGCAAGGTAATTTTTGTTGGCCCAACGTGGGGCTTTCAGCTTTCCCCTGATAGGTTCCCTTTTTCTTGCTAGGCATATGTTGATTGGCTGGCTCCAGGAGGCCTAATAATTATGTTACCCCGGGAAACCAGGCCTACTCCTAATCTAGGCTGCCTGTCATGGCATTAGCCGTGACAGCCTCACATTTCCCCCCTGTCTTTGTACTTTTGTAGAGGAATCTTTTTCTTCACCCTGTGATATTGGCTGATATTGTTGTCTCAATATCATAATTTGGATGGTATTTAGGCGCTCTCTAATAAATGAGACCAGACGGTTTAAAATGCATGGACCAAAGGTCAGTAGCAATATTAATATTATGAGTGGACCCAGGAGGGTGGAAATCAAAGTGGTCAACCAGGGGGAGCGCTGAAACCAAGATTCAAACCAGCCTTGTTGGGCTTCTCATTCTCTCTTCAAGCACTGGGCTAGTCTCTCTCTTACTTTTTGGAGAGATTTTTGTACCACCCCTGAATGGTCGATATAGAAACAGCATTTTTTTCCCAGTGCTGCACATAATCTTTTTTGTTGCAGAAACAACAAATATAAACCTCTTTTATTCTGTAACACTACTTCAGCCAAGGAGCTCAAGGATTCTTGGAGGTGTGAAATGGACTTCTCGAGTTGTTCAATATCTTTATCTATTGCAGCCCTTAGTTGATTATACTGTTTATCTTGCAACGTTAAGGCTGCGATCCCACTTCCCATTCCTATAGCACCCAATAGGACTGTCAAAGTCAGGGCAGTGATTGGTTCTCGTTTTACCTTATATTGACCCGATGGGTCTAACCTAGGTTGTAGTTCTTCCTTTGAGTAATAGTTTAGCTGGGGGATCAGGTGGACTAGGACACAGAAATCTTGGGAGGCATTAAGTGCTGCCTTATGGACACACGGGGTTAGTCCGGCGGAGCAAGCCCACCACCCGTTTTCTGGCGGAAGTACCCACTGGTGAGTAGAATTGGGGAGGCTAGTCCTAGGGACTGAATTATTATCACATAGGTGTTGATAAGTCTTAGGGATAGTTCCTACACAGGTGCCTATGCCCGCAACGGAGCCTACTGTCAACCGGCCTGACCCAGGTTGTTGCTGCCGTCTGCAGGCCGAGACATCAGAGGTCACGTTGAATCTTGAAGAAAAGGCAACCGCCTCATAATAGGGAGGCCTAATATTATAGCAAAGCCAGCAACCATTTGTTAAGTCCGGACGAGAGGCATTTAGGGTGAGATAGGCTGAGGAGATCATTTTCATAAGGGGGTCTGTTGGTGGGGACATGTCAACCCTGGGGGGGTCCCATGGTGCGTGAAATCGATCTATTAGCCTGACTTTGGTTCTGGGAGGGAGGCTTTGGGGTTGTTCCCTGGGGGGTGGGCTTCGGGGCTATCACCTGGTTTGGTCTTAAGGCTACTTTGGGTGCCAAATAGAGCAGTCCCTGTTTTAATTTAAGCTCAAACCGGAATCCTGTGTCATAGCCAGTCTTGTAAAGATGGAGGCCCCAAGCTCGGCCAACATCTCACCTGGTACATTTTTTTCCTTTGTCTGTGAATTTGATCTGTAATGGGGAACATTGCCTGGGTTTGGATGATACTCCCTCAGTTGGACATTTCTGGGAATTCGGGGGTGATTTTACCTGAATGAGGTCCCTGTCGGAGTTAGTGAGCCAATGGACTGTTCCCGTGGTTTCGCAACCCCAAGCGGCGCAATAAAAAGAGTCAACTCCCCCACATTTTTCAATTTGGTTCTGATCCCTTCCTCCCTCCGGGCAGACATAGACAGGCACCTGTTCATAGTACTGTGGGCCTTTTCGCTCACAGTTATGGGTGAACAGACCGAAAGAGCTGTGGGCAAAGAACTTGGTCAGTTGGTGGGGACCAAACCAATTACCGTCAGCTGCCAGCATGCACAAATCAAAGGTCAGTACTGGCTACCATGTCCCTTTGGGGGCCACGTTGGAGCTCGAATTAAGCACTTCTCCAGTCTCAGAATTTTAGATCACCCAAGTCAGGTTAGCCGGCTGATGGGGGTTGTGGCTGGTTGCTCCTGGGCCGATGAAAACTGTTATCAGCAGGAGGGTTAAGAGGGTTCTCATCGTACGAGTTTCAGTTTCAAAGGATTTGACGGGTGAGGTCTTGCCTCCCATTCTGCTTGCGCCATCTCCTGTTCTTCCGGGGTGGCTTGCCTCATGTGATTGCAGTGAACCCAGGGCCCGATCCCGTCGACCTTAACAGCAGTAGGAGTGGTAAGGAGAACAACATAAGGGCCTTTCCATCTAGGTTTTAATGCTTTAGATTGGTGTCGTTTTACCCAAACCCAATCACCCAGGCCAATATTATGTGAGGGGATGGTTTCCTTGCTTGTTCCCTCATGTATCTCTCGAATTAATTTTCAAACATGGCTATGCGCCTTACTTAATGTCATCAGTGTTTGCTGGAATTGTCCCAAGGTAGGGGGTGGTAGGCATTTTCTCTCAAATATAGGACACACAGGAGGGGGTCTTCCATATAGAATCTCAAAAGGGGTAAGATTCAGCTTATAAGGGGTGTTACGTGCTCAAAAGAGCGCGAAGGGAAGGAGGGTCACCCAGTCCCCGCCAGTCTCTATTGCCAACTTTGTCAAAGTTTCTTTTAGGGTCCGATTTATTTTTTCAACCTGTCCTGAGCTCTGGGGATTATATTTACAATGTAACTTTCGTTTTGTCCCCAGAGCTTGGGCCAGCCCTTGTACAATCTGGCTCACAAAGGCAGGTCCGTTATCAGAGCCCATAGTCACTGGCAGCCCATACCTAGGCACTATCTCCTCTAAGATATTTTTAGCAACCACTGTTGCTGTCTCTCCCTTAGTGGGGAAGGCATTTACCCATCCCGAGAAGGTATCTACCAGAACCAACAGATAGCGATAACCGTACTTGCCTGGTGTTACCTCAGTGAAATCTATCTCCCAGTGTTGCCCTGGCTCTTCCCCTCAGTACCTCTTTTTAGTGTGCTGTCTTTTCCCTGTCCTCATCAGCTGGCACGCTTTGCAAGCCTGGATTATCTCTTGTACAGTTGCATTTTGTCGAGGGAACCTCAGGCAGGCCGTCTGGAGAAGTGTCAAGGTCTTTCTCTCCACCAAGTGTGTAGTTGTGTGCAGCTGTCCACATAGGTGGCGACCCAGGATGGCAGGCAATATCAGGTTGTTGTTTTGATCTCGGTACCATCCATCTTTGTCATCCTTCTGGAGTGTGGTATCCTCGTTGATCCAAACGAGGTCAGGGAGGGAATAGTCGGAGACTGGCGGCAGAGTTCCCATACCAGGAGGTGAAAGTCCCACAGCTAATATGGGGGCGGCGTAGTCCCGGCTGGCCGCTTCTCGAGCGGCCGCATCAGCAGCCCGATTGCCCCGTGCCCTAGGGTCTTCTCCTTTCTGGTGACTGGGGACATGTACAATTGCTACTGCCCGGGGCAGTTGAACAGCTTTCAGGAGCCTGGGGATCTCGGGCAAATTCTTGACTTCTTTTTCTTCCGCTGTTCTAAATCCCCTTTCCTGGTATATCGGACCTTGAATATGGACAGTGCTAAAAGCATATCGGCTGTCCGTAAAAATGGTGACTCTCTTCCCTTTTGCTTGTTCCAGAGCCTGTATTAGGGCAATCAACTCTGCTTTTTGTGCAGACGTGTTTGGGGGAAGTGTCTCAGCCCATATTGTCTGTCCTGAATCATCAACTATAGCATCTCCCGCCTTCTTTTGTCTATCTTTTACATAGCTGTTGTCATCAGTGAACCATACTAGCTCACTGTTGTTTAGCGGCACATCAGTTAAGTCTTTTCGAGCCGCCAGGGCCTCAGCCAGTATCTCACTGCAATCATGGAGAGGACGGTCCTTCTCTGGGTTAGGTAGAAGCGTGGCTGGATTCAGGAAGCAAGGGGTCTGAAAACGCACCCGTGGGGCATCAAGCAGCAGGGCCTGGTAATGTGTCAAACGGGCATTGGAGATCTACTTACCCGGCGGCTGCTTTAAAACCCCTTCGATGGCGTGGAGGGTGTAAACCCAGAGTTGCTGTCCATACGTCAATTTGTCAGCGTCGCGGACAAGGAGGGCAGTGGCTGCAATGATGTGGAGGCAAGGGGGCCACCCAGAGGCCACCGGGTCCAATCGCTTTGAAAGGTATGCTACCGGCCGCTTCCATGGTCCCCATTGTTGCGTCAAGACCCCCTTCCTTATTCTTTGTTTTTCATCTACAAACAGCTGGAATGGCTTATTTGGGTTAGGCAGGGCAAGGGCTGGGGCTTCTAGTAGGGCCCGTCTGAGTGTCTGGAAAGCTTGTTTCATTGGCTCAGTCCAAGTCCAGTTTGGGGTCTCTTTACTTTTCTCATACAAGGTCCGGGCCTTCTCGGCAAACCCCATGATCCACAGTCTACAATATCTAACAGTCTCTAAAAACTCTCTCACCTGGTGGGGGGTCTTGGGCTCTGGTATCTGCAATATTGTTTCTTTCATGGCCTGAGTTGGCCACCTTTGTCCCTGCCTGATCTTATACCCCAAATAGGTGACCTCTTGCTGGGATATTTGCACCTTCTTTGCGCTAGCACAATATCCCAAGGTGCCTAGAGTCTGTAAGAGGTCAGCGGTGGCATGGCTACATGCCTCCTTTGTGGTTCTAGCCAACATAAGGTCATCCACATATTGCAGCAGGATGACCTCTGGGTGGCGAGTCCGATATTCATAGAGGTCCTCACTCAAAGCCTCATTAAACAAGGTAGGGGAGTTTTTGAACCCTTGTGGGAGGCAGGTCCAAGTTAGTTGTACTACCAGTTGGCCTTCCCCCTCAGTCCACTCAAAGGCAAATATTTCCTGGCTCTGGGCCGCCAAGGGTAGGCTGAAAAAAGCATCTTTCAAGTCCAACACAGTGTACCAAGTGTACTCAGGCAGCAGACTGCTCAGGAGGGTATACGGGTTGGGGACAGTAGGGTGTATGTCACTCACCCGCTTGTTGACTTCTCGTAGGTCTTGGACAGGTCTGTAATCCATACTCCCTGGCTTCTTGACCGGTAGTAAGGGGGTGTTTCAAGGGGATTGGCACCGCTTGAGAATTCCGGCATCCATGAGCCATCGAATGTGGGGAGTGATCCCCCGCCGAGCCTCCTGGCTCATAGGGTATTGCCTCACCCTCACAGGAGTCGGCTCGGCTTTTAGTTCGATGACGACTGGATGTCTCTGTTTAGCCAGTCCCATTCCTGCTGTTTCTGCCCATGCCAACGGGTATTTGTGGACCCACGGTTGTATATCTGGTGCTATAACCTCTGAGGGCTTAGGCACAAAAAGTCTGTATTCATCTCTTAAAGCTAGAGACAAGACATGTATCGGCTATCCAAGTCCATCCGTGACTGACATTCCCCCAGGGTCAAAATGGATCTGAGTATTAACTTTAGTCAACAAGTCCCATCGAAGTAGAGGGGCTGGGCATTCTGGTATCACCAAAAACGAATGGGACACCTGATGGGTCCCCAGATTTACTTTCCGTTCCGTGGTCCAACAATATCTTTTTGTCCCCGTGGCTCCCTGCACCAAGCTGGTTTTTTTAGACATTGGTCCCAGTTTTTGATTTAAAACAGAGTGTTGGGCGCCAGTGTCCACCATGAAGCCAACGGGTTTTTCTTCCACATGTATGGTTACCCAGGACTCGGGAAGGGGTGTCGAGTCTTGACTCTCTTAGTCACTGTCTTCCCCCGCATATAGAACTCTAGTTCTAGGGGAAATTCTCTCTCTCTGGGTTGTTCTTTTCTTCGGGTCCCTCTTAGGGCACTCATTTTTCCAGTGCCCCCGTTCTTTGCAGTAAGCGCACTGATCTTTCTTTAGGGCCTGCCTTTTTGGTCTCTCTGTTTCTCCCGTCTGGGGGCCTCGAGGCTCCCTCAATTCTGTTCCGGCCTTTATCCCCACAAAAAGAATCTTGGCTAGCTCTCTCTGGTTCTTCCGGTTTTCCTTCGCCCTATGTTCCCTATCTTCTTTCCTGATCTTCTCAGCTAGTTCTCTTTCCTCCCGACAAAGTCGTTCCTCTCTTTCTTCTGGGGTCTCCCTATTATTAAATACCTTTTCAGCTGCTTTCAGTAAGTCTTGTATTCTGTTCTCTTAACCCATCTTTTGTAATTTCTTCTTAATATCTGGGGCTGCCTGATTCACAAACGCTAGTAGAACTGCAGTGCGTGATTCTTCAGCCTGGGGGTCCATAGGTGTATATTGCCTAAAGGCTTCCATTAGCCTCTCTAGGAAGGCTGACGGGCTCTCAGTGGGCTCTTGCCTTACTAAATTTACCTTCGCCAAATTTGTCGGCTTCCTAGTTGCGGCCCACAGGCCAGCCATTAGAGTCTGGCTGTACACTTGGAGATGCTCCCTACCTTCCACTCGCTCAAAATCCCAGTTAGGCTGCAACAGAGGAAACCCCTCGTCCACGAGATGAGGCTGGGCGGTTGGTCTCCCGTCGACCTCCGGGACCCCTTTCCACGCCTCTGCCAGGATTCGCTCCCGTTCTTCCGTGGTGAAGAGCACCTGCAACAGCTGCTGGCAATCATCCCAGGTGGGGTTATGAGTGAACAAAATGGAATCTAAGAGGTCAATGAGGCTTTGGGGTTTCTCTGAAAAAGGAGGATTTTGGGTTTTCCAATTATACAGATCACTCGTGGAAAAGGGCCAGTACTGATAGGTTCGCTCTCCATCCAGGTTAGCTGGTCCCACTCGGATGGGGAGTGCCTGTACAGTAGATGAAGGTAACTCTGGGTCCCCATGATCCTGCTCACCCCTATTTCCTCTATTCCTTCTCTGGGGTCGGGGTTCCCTTGTCCCTTCTGATTCATCGGTGGGGGGCCTCTTCCCCCGGGGGGAACCTGCAACAGAGGAGGGGCATATGGCGGGGGCCTAATTTCCGTCTCCAAGTCAATCAGGTTCCAGTATGAGGATCCCTGCAAGACCGGTTTTGGGCCCTTATTCTTTTCGGCTTCCTCTGGGGGAGTGGGAGTTTCCATAATCAGGGCCTGTACATTAGGAGAATCAGGGAGTTTGTGAACAGAAGGTTTTAACCATTTGGGCGGATCTTTTACTAGGTCTTGTCAGACCATAACATATGGGACTTGGCTCGGGTGGCCCCAAGGATCAGGAGCCATAACTTTCTCTTTCACTGCCCGAATAATAGAAGGTTGAAAAGTTCCCTCTGGAGGCCATCCAACTTGGAAGGTGGGCCACTCTGCAGAGCAAAACGTTATTAATTTACTCTTTGTAACCAGTAGCGGCAGATCATACGCTCTAGCCCTGACATCCGAGAAAGGATCAGTCATGAGAGAGAGTGGGGTGGATTTTCCTTGCTCCATAGCGAGAGTCAGAAGAAAGTCACTGAGAATTACCACCAAAAAATCCTATCGGGAGTGGTGGCGGCCAGGAGGTTGGGCTTGTGGTATGCTTCGTGGAACTATTTGAATGCCTTAGTCGTTGCACGGAAGTTTTCTTGTTGGGGGCGGGCACCCTAAGGGTTTCTAGCCCGTTCCGTGACCCCCTTATCCTTTCACGGGAGTCTTCCAGTGGCAGGCGCCCTATCGGCTCTTAAGTGCCTGTCCCGTGCCCACACAGATGGGTTTTTATTTGGCCAGATTCTCGGTTTAGAATACGAGAAAAAAGAAAAGAGTTTCACCCTCTCAGGCTCCCGTTACTGGGGCTGACTTGTTGGGAGGCCTTCAGAATCCACCAGGGATTAGCCCTGGCCGGGACTCGTCAGTTGCCCCGACAACTGTCTGCCTGTTCACTGAAACTCAGAAACAGAAATGAGGCTCCAAGGCTTTATAGGAGGAAGTAGACAACGACACACCAGAGAACAACAAGACAGGAGACAATGCCGGCAGTTATACAGATGCAGAAAACACATAGACAGACACACATCAGCTGACAACACAGAACTGGGGGGCGGGACCCCCTGAGTTTCTCTATCCTCTGGAACAAGGGTCACCTTACCGAATGGCATCCACTGTTCCCCAGATCCGGGCTTAGGAGAGGAGGTCTCCTTCCCGCAGAGCCAGCTGCCTTCCAGCATGCTCACTGGCCTCGGCCTCACGCCGGCTAGAATGGCCAATCCGTTCCCTCATGGAAAGCTTTCCCTCACGCCAGACACCTTCCTGCCTTCTAGCAGGGCCTCGGATTTACACTGGACTTTTCCAGACCTGCCTGAGCACCGGTGCTATTACCTGTCCTTTTTCCCCTTTGTTCCAAAGAGCATTCTTCCCCGGTCAAGGGATCCCGGACGAGCCCCCAGATGTTCTGCCCATAGTCCGAGTCCCCGGTCAGGAAAGAAGACTCCTTGAAACAATGCAACTTGCAATAGGGGAATTTATTACTGACTCAAGCCAGGGCCTCCCGCCCTCACCAAGGGTGTGAGGACGAAAAGGCCCCGAGCCCCAGTTATCTCGGGTATTTATTGGGTACAATTATTCAAATGTAAGCAGCAGGTAGTTGGCCCAAACAGATTGGTTACACAGTAGGTAGTTGGTGCAAGCGGATTGGTTACACAGTTGCAAGGTAATTTTTGTTGGCCCAATGTGGGGCTTTCAGCTTTCCCCTGATAGGTTCCCTTTTTCTTGCTAGGCATATGTTGATTGGCTGGCTCCAGGAGGCCTGATAATTATGTTACCCCGGGAAACCAGGCCTACTCCTAATCTAGGCTGCCTGTCATGGCGTTAGCCGTGACAGCCTCACATTGTGCGTTCTTTGGCAAAACTCTCTTAGACTTTGCCCTGTTTTGTTTTATAGTCCAAGGCCAAATTTGCCTGTTACTCCAGGTATCTCTTGACTTCCTACTTTTGCATTCCAACCTCCTATAATGAAAAGGATATCATTTGGGGATGTTAGTTGTAGAAGGTCTTGTAGGTCTTCATTGAACATTTCAACTTCAGCTTCTTCAGCATTACTGGTTCGAGCATAGACTTGGATTACTGTGATATTGAATGGTTACTGGTACTTCAGTGGATAAGGATTCACCTGCCAATGCAGGGAACATGTGTTCAGTCCCTGCTCTGGGAACATCCCAATGTCTTGGAGCAACTAAGCCAGCAAGCCTCAACTACTGAGCCCACACCCTGAAACTCCTGAAGCCAGCTGGCCGAGATCCTGTGCTCTGCAACAAGAGAAGCTACCACAATCAGAAGCCTACACACTGCAGAGAAATTCCATGCATAGCAATGAAGATCCAACATAGCCACAAATAAATCTTTTTTTAAAAGAGAAAATAGCAAGCCAATACCACTGATAAACATAGATGCAAAAATTCTTAACAAAATGTTAGCAAACCAGTTTCAGCACTATATTAAAGGGATCATACACCATGGTTTAGTGAAATTTATCCCAGAGATGCAAGGGTTTTTCAGTATCCACAAAAAAAAATTACTGTGGTACACCTACACATGGCCAATAGGCACATAATAACCATGTGATCATCTCAGTAGATACAGAAGAAGATTTTTACAAAATTCAACTTACATTTATGATAAAAACTCTACAGAAAAGAGGCATAAAGAGAATGGTCCTCAACATAATATAGCTCATATATGACAAACCCACACTAATATCATACTTAATGGTGAAAAGCTGAAAGCACTTCCTTGAAGATAAGATAAGCAAGATGTCCTTGCTTGCTAATTTTATTCAACATAATGCTGGAAGTCCTTGCCTTAGCAATCAACAAAGAAAAAGAAATATAATCCCACTTGGAAAGGAAGAAACAAAATAGTCAATGTTTCAGATGACATGATACTACACATAGAAAATCCTAAAGTGAAAAGAAGTGAAGTTGCTCAGTCATGTCCAACTCTTTGTGATCCCATGTACTGTAGCCTACCAGGCTCCTCTGTCCATGGGATTTTCTAGGCAAGAGTACTGGAGAGGGTTACCATTTCCTTCTCCTGAAAATCCTAAAGACAACACCAAAAACTACTAGAGGTAATCAATGTATTGGCAAAGATGCTGGATGCAAATTAATATACAGAAATTTGTTGCATCTCTGTCTACTAACAATGAACTATCAGAAGGATAGATTAAGAAGACTGTCTCCTTTACTACTGCATCAGAATGAATAATACCTAGGAAAAAAATCTAAAGAAGTAAAAGACTTGTACCTAAACAGTTGGAAAGACACACTGTTTTCATAGATTTCAGGAATTACTGTTGTTGAAGTGCACATACTCCCAAGGCTATTTAAGGATTAAGTGTAATCCCTGTCAAATTACCAATGGCATTTTTCATGAAACTAGAACAAGTAATTCTAAAATTTGTATGGAAACATGAAAGATCCCAAATTGCCTAATCAATATTGAGAAATAACAGAAGAAAGTATCACACTCCCTGACTTTAGACTATACTACTAAGCTGCAGTAATCAAAATAGTATGATACAAGAATAAACCCAGACACATAGGTCTATGGAATTGAATAAAGAGCCCAGATATAAACTCATGCACTTATGGTCAATTAATCTACAACAAAGGAGGTAAGACTATACATTAAATAAAAATGTAGTCCTAAAAATAAGTGATGCTGGGAAGACAAGACACCTATGTATGTAGGACTGAAAGCAGAACATTTTCTCACACCATATACAAAAATAAATTCAAAATGAAACAAAGACTTAATGTAAGACAGGAAACCATATTAGTCCTGGAAGAAAATATAGGCAGAACACTCTCAGTCATTAATCATAACAGTGTTATTTTATCTGTCTCCTCAGGCAAAGAAAGTGAAAGGAAAAATAAGCAAATAGTAACTACTTAAAAGCTTTTGCACAGCAAAGGAAACCATAAACAAATGAAAAGATAGCCTGTAGAATGGGAAAAGAGTAGTTGCCAGTTATGACTGATAAAAGGTTAATATCCAAACTATATAAAGAGTTCATACAACTCAATATCAAAAAGAACCCAATTTAAAAGTGTGCAAGAGAACTGAACAGACAGTTTTTCAAGGAAGACCTACAGAGCACAGAAAAGATGTTCAGCATGTCTGAAATGCAAATCAGAACTCCTAAGAGATATCACTCCCCACTTATCACAATGGCTATAATCAAAAAAGCCACAAATAACAATTGTTGGCAAGGATGTGAATAAAAAGGAACCCTTATTAATTATGCAATCTTGGAATCTTAACTTTTGATCCTAAACAACTACATGTGTAAAGAGGAATATAATCATCACCATCTCATTTTAATATTATTGTTGTTGTTTAGTCAGTCACTGTGTCATATCCAACTGTCTTGAAACCCCATGGACCGTAGCCCCTCCAGGCTCCTCTGTCCATGGGATTTCCCAGGCAAGAATGCTGGAGTGAGTTGTCATTTCCTTCTGCAGGGGATCTTCCTGACCCAGGGGTCAAACTCACATCTCCTGCATTGGCAGGCAGATTCTTTAGTACGAACCAGTTGGGAAGCCCTATTTTATATTATCGGTTACTATATAATGTCCCTAGGTTTAAGTCTAGAAGTTGTTAAGTATTTGTTAAGTCTTAGTTATATTTTTGTCCTTTTGCTTGCATGTTGCATTATTTTAACATTTTTATATCCATTTAAATGTGGTAGTTTAGTCATTTTCACTGATGATTAAAAAATAAAATTTGCCTTTCAGTATGATTATATGGGCTCTGAAGTGGCAATTGCATCTGAGAAAATTATCTATATTTTTAGTCTAATCAACACTGTGAGTATTTACCTTTCATATTTAAGTAAGAAGCATTCATGTAAATATAGTAGCATTGTTGGAATAATAGCAGGTGCACTTTTAAAAATACTCCTGTATTTATTTGGCTGCATTGGTTCTCGGTTGCGGCACGTGGGTTTGTTCCTTGTGCTTCACCAGCTCAATAGTTGTCATGCATGGTCTTTGTTCCTCTGCGGCATGTGGGATCTTCCTGGACCAGAAATTGAATCCACGACCCGTGCAGGGAAAAGCAGATTCTTAACTACAGCCCACCAATGAAGTCCCACATGTGCAATTTTATAAAATGTATACTCCTACAAACTTGTTTATCCCACCAATGAATTTCATCTGAAAAAGAAGATAATCAGATATACTGGTATTGCATATAAATGGATAGTATTATATTTATGATTACTTGTAGCCATATATCATGAATCTCCTATTTTTAGATGTATTCTCAGCTTCAAGTGTCTGTTATGTTAACTTCTCTGGAGATCTGGTCAGATAGAAATAAAATTTCAACTGATGGGGATGCACATGATGTACTACAAAGATTTGTGTCCTGGAGAGAAACATTTTTATTACGAAGGTCCCATGATTTGGCATACTTATTAGTGTAAGTAATTTGTTTCATTGGTATAAAGTTTATCAAACTATAAGTGAAATATCAAAATTGTTCACAAAATTTATTATTTAGAATAACAAAGATAGCTTAAAAAATGACTATGTGAGTACTGTGTTGGCAGAACGCAAGCTATAAAAATCTGATGATACCATGTAAGACACTAAAGCATGGTGGGCCATTATCCTGAGTGGTCTGCTTATTTCTGAGTTTAAAGAACTGAAAATATGAAAAGCCTTGGGATCACATAGGGCCTCTATGGTTTTAAAGAATTTCACAGAGGTAAATAACCAAGACCAGCATTTTAACATTAAATAAAGCATACATTAGTTAACAGAATGCAATAAATCCATATAAATATGCTTACAGGAGAAAACAGGTAATATGGTGACCTATCCTGACCTAAGGTGTAGCTATTTAGCTGCTTGCACTGTAACTTTCAAGAGTCTTTCTATATACTGATTTGATTATTTTGGATGGAAAGAAATGAAAACATGATTCTGGAAGGCCTTAAGTAATATGGATACATCTATAAATCTCTGGTGTCTCTGTGGAATTCAAGGTCAGGTTTGGAGGTTCAGGAGCAGCTTTAACTAAGGATTCATGTGTGTGTGGAGACTTAATGCATCCCATCTCTGTTTTTCCTGATTACTGTGCCTCACACTCTTTCTCTATCATCCCCCAGTCAACACTTTTTATGCCATCTGAGGTTTTACTACATGCAAATTCATGGCAGTAATCTATCCTGACTTTTCTGTCTTAGAACTTTGTCCATCCAGTGTTGACAGCAGTGGTGATTAATTTCTGAAAGGATGAGGCACTGCTGGATTTTAAGCTGTGCATCATACAGTGTTAACGTTGACTTTTGAACTTAATTTGGAGGCACCAGGGGAGACGGCCCAACTACAAAATGATTGAGAGCATTAGACATGATACACAATATTCATATTTTAAAGAAAGCAGCTTTATTGAAGACTCTAATTCTTAAAGATCATTGAGTCATTAATAACTTAAAGTGCATTTATCCACAAGAAAAATGTTATTATTTAGTTACAGGGACCATCCTACTTATGTAGGAGCAACATATCATGGAATGGCATGTGATCCAAAGTTTGCTGCAGGACTTGTTCTGGTATGTCCCTTCTCTTCAGTACTTATATCATGTTTTGAAAGTTAATATCTTCTTTAAGAAAGAAAAGTGTGTATAGTATACCTAACATCTTATTAAATTAATATTTGAATACAGTGCTGTATTTTTTATTTTATACCTCACATTGTCATTTTTAAAAAATTTTTTTCTTTCATTTTTCCATTTATTTTCATTAGTTGGAGGCTAGTTACTTTACAATATTGTAGTGGTTTTATTTTGGTAAAATACACATTATGTAAAACTGACCATCTTAAGTATTATATGTTCACTGTGCAATAGTGTTAAGTCTGTCTGCATTGTTGTGAAATAGATGTGTAGAATCTTTATCTTGCTTTAAAGAAACTTCATACACGTTGGCCAACAAGGCCTCATTTTCCATATCTCCATCCCCTGGCAACCACGATTCTCCTCTCTGCTTCTGTGAGTATGATATATTTTAGATCCCACATATAAGGTAGACAATACAATGTTTATCTTTCTGTGTCTGGTTTATTTCTCTTTGAATAATACATCCAGCTTCATCCATGTTTTTGAAAATGGCAGGATTTCATTCTTTTTATGACTGAATAATATTTCATGTTATTCATATATGCATATAAATCATATCATTTTATACATTTGTATACATAGATATTTTCTTTATGAATTCATATATTAGCGATCACTTAGTTTGGTTTCATATCTTGGTGATTGTGATAATGCTACAATTAACATGAGAGATGGGAATGCAGATCTCTCTGAGATAGTAATTTCAGTTATTTTGGAGATATACCTAGAAGTGGGTTTGCTGGATCATATGGTATTTCTAGTCTTAATATTGTGAAGACTCATAATACTGAGGTCCAGAGTGGTTGCATCATTTCATAATCCCACCAGCATTTCACATTTCATAGTTTATTCATCCCACCCTCATTAAGAGTTGTTATTCTTTGTTGTTGTTAATCATTCCAAGGGGTATGAGGTGATATCACATTTTGCTTTTCACTGTAGCTTTACAATCACTAGTGATCTTGAGCCACCTTTTCATATCCTTTTTGGTGTTTTGTACATCGTCTCTGGAGAAATTAATGTTTATTCAAGACCTTAGCCCATTTTTTAACTGCATTACTTGATTTTCTTGTTTAGTTACAGCAGTTCTTCTTTTTAGTATCAATACCTTTGGATTTCCTTCATCCAGTTCCCTTCCTCTCAACCTCTGCCCCCAGTATCCATAAATCTAGTCCCTTTTTTGAGTTTGCTATTTAAAATGATTATCACAATAAGTCTAGAAATGATACATCATTATACAAAGATTGTTGTTCAGTCACTCAGTTGTATCTGACTCTTTGCGAACCCATGGAATTGCAGCACGCCAGGCTTCCCTGTCCTTCACCATCTCCCAGAATTTGCTCAAACTCAGTTTCCATGGAATCAGTGATGCCATCCAACTATCTCATCTATCGTCTTCTTCTCCTCCTGCCTTCTATCTTTCCCAGCATCAGAGTCTTTTCTAATGAGTCGGCTCTTCGCATCAGGTGGCCAAAGTATCGGAGCTTCAACTTCACCATCAGACCTTCCAATGACCATTCAGAATTGATTTCCTTTCAGGTAAACTGGCTTGATCTCCTTGCTGTCCAAGGGAATTTTAGCAGTCTTCTCCAGCACCACAGCTCAAAAGCATCAATTCTTTGGCATTCAGGCTCCTTCGTGGTCCAACACTCACATCCATACATGACTATGGGAAAAACCACAGCTTTGACTATACAGACCTTTGTCAGCAAATTAATGTCTCTGCTTTTCAATCTGCTGTCTTGGTTTGTCATAGTTTTTCTTCCAAGGAGCAAGCATCTTTTAATTTCATGGCTGCAGTCACCATCTGCAGTGATTTTGGAGCCCAAGAAAATAAAGTCTCTCACTGTTTCCATTGTTTCACCATCTATTTGCCATGAAGTGATGGGACTGGATGCCATGATCTTAGTTTTTTGAATGTTCAGTTTTAAGCCAGCTTTTTTACTACTCTCCTCTTTCACTTTCATCAAAAGGTTCTTTAGTTCCTCTTTGCTTTCTGCCATAAGTGTGGTGTCATCTGCATCTCTGAGGTTACTGTTTTTTCTCCCGGCAATCTTGATTCCAGCTTGTGCTTCCTCAAGCCTGGCATTTCACGTGATGTACACTGCATATAAGTTAAATAAGTAGAGTGACAATATGCAGCCTTGACATATTCCTGTCCCAGTTTTGAACCAGTCTGTTGTTCTGTGTACAGTTCTAACTGGAGGCAGGTAAGGTGGTCTGGTGTTCATGTCTATTGAAGAGTTTTCCACAGTTTGTTGTGATCCACAGAGTCAAAGGTTTTAGCGTAGACAATGAAGCAGGAGTAGATGTTCTTCTGGAATATTGCTTTCTCTATGATCCTATGGATGTTCGTAATTTGATCTCTGGTTCCTCTGCCAGCTTGAAAGTCTGGAAGTTCTTGATTCACGTACTGTCGAAGCCTGGCTTAGAGAATTTTGAGCACTACTTTGCTAGCATGTGAAATGAGTTCAATTATGTGGTAGTTTGAAGATTCTTTGGCATTGCCCTTCTTTGGTATTGGAATGAAAACTGACCTTTTCCAGTCCTGTGGCCACTGCTGTGAACTTTCCAAATGTGCTGGCATATTGAGTGTAGCACTTTCACAGCATCATCTTTTAGGATTTGAAATAACTCAACTGGAATTCCATCACTTCCACTAGTGTTGTTCATAGTGATGCTTCCTAAGGCCCACTTGACTTCGCATTCCAGGATGTCTGGCTCTAGGTGAGTGATCACACCATCGTGGTTATCTGGGTCATGGTGATCTTTTTTGTACAGTTCTTCTGTGAATTCTTGCCACCTCTTCTTAATGCCTTCTGCTTCTGTTAGGTCCATACCATTTCTGTCCTTTATTGCACCCATCTTTGCTTGAAATGTGCCCTTGATAGTTCTAATTTTCTTGATTTCAAAGATACTGCATAGGTATTGATTAGATTGCCCACACCTTGCATTTCATACCCATGACTCATTTATTTCAAAATCGGAAGTTGTATCTCTTAATCTCTTTCACCTATTTCTTTCTTTCCCCAGGTGCCTCCATTCTGGCAGCCACCTGTTTCTTCTCTATATTTATAACTCGGTTTCTGTTTTATGCTTTTTCATTTGTTTTTAGGTTCCACTTAAGAAAAATTATACAGTATTTGTGCTTCTCTCTCTGACATATTATGTGTGTGTGTGTGTGTGTGTGTGTGCGTGCACGCTGAATTGTTTCCAGCTCTTTGAGAGCCCATGGACAGTAGCCTGCCAGGCTTCTCTATCTGTGGAATTTGCCAGGCAAGAATACTGGAATGGGTTGTCATTTCCGTCTCCAGGGAATCTTCCCAGCTGAAAGGTTGAACCTACATTACTTGTGTTCCCTGCATCAGCAGGCATTTTCTTTGTATGAGAAGCCGTTTTGACATTATACTTAGCCAAGGGACTCTCAAGAATCTTCTCCAGAACCAAATTTGAAGACATCAGTTCTTCAGCATTCAGCCTTCTTTATGGTCTAACTCTTACATCCATACATGACTACTGGAAAAACCATAGCTTTGACTATTCAGACCTTGGTAGGCAAAGTGATGTCTGATTTTTAAGATGCTGTCCACGTTTGTCATAGCTTTTCTTCCAAGGAGCAAGCATCTTTTAATTTTGTGACTGCAGTGACCATCCGGAATGATTTTGGAGCCCGAGAAAATAAAATCTGTCACTGTTTATACTTTTTCCCCATCTATTTGCCATGAAGTGATGGGACTGGATGTCAAGATCTTAGTTTTTTGAATGTTGAGTTTTAAGACAGTTTTTTTCACTCTCCTCTTTCATCTTCATTAAGAAGCTCTTTAGTTCCTCTTCGTTTTCTGCCATTAGAGTGGTATCTTCTGCATATCTGAAGTTGTTGACTTTTCTCCTGAAAATCCTGATTCCAGCTTGTGATTCATTCAGCCTGACATTTTTTTTCCCATTTATTTTTATTAGTTGGAGGCTAATTACTTTATAATATTGTAGTGGTTTTTGCCATACATCGACATGAATCAGCCATGGATTTACATGTATTCCCCATCCCGATCCCCCCTCCCAACTCCCTCTCCACCCGATCCCTCTGGGTCTTCCCAGTGCACCAGCCCTGAGTACTTGTCTCATGCATCCAACAAATGGGACCTAATTAAACTTAAAAGCTTTTGCACAACAAAGGAAACTATAAGCAAGGTGAAAAGACAGACCTCAGATTGGGAGAAAATAATAGCAAATGAAGCATAGACAAAGGATTAATCTCAAAAATATACAAGCAACTCCTGCAGCTCAATTCCAGAAAAAGAAATGATCCAGCCTGACATTTTGCATGATGTATTCTCCATAGAAGTTAAATAAACAGAGTGACTGTATACAGCCTTGGCATGTTCATTTTGAATCAGTCTGTTGTTCCATGTTCAATTCTGACTCTGTTGCTTCTTGACCTGCCAGGGAATTCTTCAGGCAAGAATACTGGAGTGGGTAGCCATCCCTTCTCAGGGGATCGTCCTGACCCAGGGATTGATCCCAGGTCTCCTCCACTGCAGGCGGATTCTTTACCATCTAAGCTACCAGGGCAGCCCTTGGTGGTCTTATTCCTATGTATTTGATTCTTTTCTATATGATAATCCATGAAATTGTTTCTTAAATTTCTTTTTCTCATTTTTATTGCTAGTGTGTAGAAATGCAACAAATTTGTCCATATTAATTTTGTAGCCTGAAACTTTACCAACTTCATTGATGAATTCTAGTAGCTTTCTGAAACCATCTTTAGAATCCTACATACACAAGATCATGTCATCTGCAAACAGTGACAGTTTAACTTCTTCTTTTCCAGTTTGAATTCCCTTTACCCTATTTTCTTTTCTTATAGCTACAGCTAGGACTTCCAAAGCTATGTTGAATATATGTAGTGGGAGTGGACATCCTTGTCTTTTTCCTGATCTTAAATGCTTTCAGCCCTTCACAATTAAGTACGATGTTAGCTGTAGGTTTGTTATATATGGTCATTATTGTGTTGAGATATGTTCCCACTCTGCCCAGATTCTGGAGAGCTGTTATCACAAATATTGCTGACTTTTGTCCATAGGTTTTCTGCATTTATTGAGATTATCATCTGGTCTTTATTCTTCAATTTGTTGATGTGATGTATCACATTGATTAATTTGCATATACTGACAAATCCTTCCATCCCTTGGATGAATCCCACTTGATCATGGTGAATGATCCGTCTAATGTATTGTTGGATTTGAATTGATAGTATTTTGTTGAGGATTTTTGCATCTGTACTCATCAGTGATACTGGCCTGTAATTTTGTTTTTTGTGATATCTTTGTCTGGTATCAGGGTGATAGTGGCCTCATAGAATGAGTTTGGAAGTTTTCCTTCCTCTACAGTTTTTGGAACTGTTTCAGAGGATAAGTGTTAACTTCTCTAAATGTTTGATAGAATTTACCTGTGAAGCCATCGGGTCATGGACTTTTGTTTGTTGGAAGTTTTTAATCATAGTTTCAATTTCAGTGCTTGTGATTCATCTGTTCACATTTTCTGTTTCTTCCTGGTTCAGTCTGGGAAAACCGTATCTAAGAATCTGTCATTTCATCCAGGTTGTTCATTTTATTGGCATAGAGTTGTTCATAGTAGTCTCTTATGATCCTTTGTATTTCTGTGGAGTCAGTTGTGTCTTCCCTTTTTTCATTTCTAATTTTATTGTTTTGAGGCCTCTCACTTTTTTTCCTGATGTGTCTGGCTTAAGATTTCTCAGCTTAGTTTTATCTTTGCAAATCAGCAGCTTTTAGTTTCATTGATATTCACAGTTGTTTTCTTTGTCTATATCTCATTTATTTCTGCTGTTATCTTCATGATTCTTTTCCTTCTACTAAATTTAGGTTTCATTTCTTCTTCTTCCTCTATTTGTTTTAGGTATAAGCTTGCATTGTTTATTTGAGATTTTTTCTTATTTTTTGAGGTAGAATTTCTATCAACTTCCCTCTCAGAACTGCTTTTAACTGCATCCCATAGGTTTTGGACCATTGTGCTTTCATTTTCATTTCATTTGTCTCTAGGTAATTTTTTACTTTGTCTTTGATTTTTTTTTAGTGATCCATTGATTGTTTAGTAGCATATTGTTTAGCTGCCACATGTTTCTGTGTTTTTTTTTAATAGATTTTTGTTGTAGCTTATTTCTAATCTCATAGCATTGTGATCAAGAAAGATGCTTGATGTGATTTCAGTTTTTTTATATTTACTGGGGCTCACCTTGTGGCCCAGCACGTGGTCATTCCTGGAGGATGTTCCCTGTGCACTTGAGAGGAATGTGTAGTCTGTTGCTTTTGGATGGAATGTTCTAGAAATATCAGTTAAGTCCTACTGATCTAAAGTGTATTGGAATTGAAGGCCTTTGTTTCCTTGTTAGTTTTCTATCAGCATTATCTGTCCATTGAGGAAGGAGGGGTGTTAAAGTCCCCCACTATTATTGTGTTACTGTCAATTTCTTCCTTTATGGTTGTTTGTATTTGCCTTACATATTCAGGAGCTCCTATGTTGGGTGTGTACATATTTATAATTGGTATGTCCTTTTCTGGAATTGAACCCTTGATCATTCTGTAGGGTCCTTCTTTGTCTCTCATAACAGTATTTGTTTTAAAGTCTACTTTTTCTGAAAACAGCATTCCTTCCCCAGCTTTCTTTTGATTTCTATTTGTGTGGAATATCATCCCCTGTTCCCTTACGCTCAGTCTGTAAGTTTCCCTAGCTCTGACAAGGGTCTCTTGTCAACAGTATATATAACAATCTTGTTTTTGTATCCACTCAGGCAATCTTTGTCTTTTGGTTGGTGCATTTAATCCATTTTCATTTAAGGTAATTATCAACATGTATTATCCTATTACCATTTGGGCTTATCTTTTATAGGTCTTTTCCTTTCCTTGTGTTTCCTGCCTAGAGAAGTTCCTTTAGCATTTATTGTAAAGCTGGTTTTGTGGTGCTGAATTCTCTTATGTTTTCCTTGGCTGTAAACTTTTTGATTTCTCCATCAAATCGGAATTAGAGTCTTGCTAGTTAGAGGATTCTTGGTTAGTAAAAGAAGCCAGTTTGAAAAGTCTACACACTGTATCATTCCAAATCTATTACAATCTGGAAAAGGCAAAACTATGGAGATAGTTAAAAACATCATTGATTACCAACCAGGGCTTTGTGTGTTACTTTCATCACTACTCAAGTTTCATTTTTTTAATGCTAGCATTCTGCCTTTAGGAAAAAATTGATGTTATCCTAAAACTATTTCTGACATTAAAACTGACTGTCCATTAAGAATCTGTGTATTTTTCAAAGTGTTTAAATTAAAAGTATTATAGTTACTGAAACAATGATTAATCTCTCAGAATATTTTTTTCAGTTTATTAGAATTAAATCAGTAGCATGTAATGAAAACATATATTATTAATATTATTGTTTATAGGTGAATGCCATTTGTATTGACAGTACTATTATGCGAAAAGAATAACAAAATCTAACTTTGCCAATTTTCTTAAGAAAATAATGAACTTTATATAAAAGCTTATTAAATTAGTATTTGCATTTAGATAATATAGTCACAATTACATGAAAAAACCAGGGGTTGAAGAAAATAACTTGAGCAACCATTCTGTTTTTTATTTCATTTAGTATTCAAAGATGATAACTTTAGAGGCATTTTCAGTTATTTTCACACAGTTACTTGGAATTATGCTGGGATTAAGGTATAATAATAACATCTACGAATGTTCCTGTCCAGGCACTGCATGCATAATGAATCCTGGAGCAATGTAAGATGTGATTTTTATCAAAACTTTGTCTTCTTTTGGGAGATATTTATAACATTTCTTGATGTATGATATCTTTGATATAATGTAGACAAAAGCATTCTTACTAAATACCTATGAATTATTTTAATGTTTATTAAAGGGAATGAGTATTTGATATTGTAGAAAATGTGCTTCATATTTCTATGTTCAGTGCTATAGTATCAAGTCATTGATGATGAGTTCCTGTGAAGCACTGGAATCTTGATGTGAGATTCATTAATCTGTCAAAAAAATATTTAAGCATGTACAGTTACAAGAATTGTGTTAGTCTGTCATGTGAATGATTAACAAGATAGAAAAATGTTATATATTTTATATAGGTCAATCAGGGACAGAATTTTAAAGTCAACATGAGAATAAGCAAAATTTAAATGACTTATATTAAGTGCCTAGAGGGAAATAAAAGGGAATACATGGAGAAGAGAAACTTTACGGTAAAAAAAAGGGGGGGGATGTCTAGGAAGCTTTCTATAAGACAAAACTCATGTTGGGACCTGAAAGAGAAGAAATAATTCTGGTCACATAAAGAACTTGTTGAAAACTTTTCAGGGAAAGACAGTGAAGTGATTCGTGGATATGAAGAAATGTTAAAAGCTCAAAAGACTGGGAAGGATAAAACAAATGAAAAGAAATGACTGAAACTATATGGAAGAATGTTAAAAGCATAGAATTTTCTTTTAAAGATGGTAAAACGCAATCAGGTTAAAGAATCGTGATTCAGAGAAAGAGGTCCAGGAAGGACTAGAAAATGTAGGAAAGGAGCTAAGCAAACAGTCATGATACAGAAATTGGGATTTTATGATAAATGTAACAATACACATTTTAATTGATTTATGCAGCAGGGATAATAAAATATGTTTTATAACATGAATGTTAAATATTTCACACAGAGTAACAACAGAGTAATACTGTTACTGAATTAAGTCCCATGGACCCTAGCCTCTCTGCCTGGACTGGAGACGGTTCTGTTTTGTTTTATTCAAGAAACAGAGTAATGAAATGGAAGCTGAGATTTCTCAACAGATAACAAAATTTCTTCAATGGGCAAAGAATGAAGAAGTTCACAGATGAACTTCTCACCCACGCGGTGATAGGGATTTACTTTAAAAATGTAAAGACAACGGGAGGACGAGTGAGGCTAGTGATGTAGAAGCATATGCATTAGTCCTCCAGGGAAGGGGCAGTGCTTTTTCAAAGGAGTGGGGTGCCTACATTTGTTAATCCTTTGTGAACAATAATTTCCATTTATAGGCACTGGCAGGTGTGTCATTTAATATTCTAATATAGTAAAATAAGCATATAATGAGACTCATGCTCTCTTGGAGTTCTCATTGCTCACCATCTTGGACCCAGCTACTTCTTTCTTTTTTTTGTTTATTTTTTCATTTGTTTGTTTCTTCCTTTCTTATCCCTGGACCCTTTACTTTCGAGATTTATGGTAACTCTTGCTAAATGTGCAGGGTGATAGGTTTTGAGCAAAGACTGGGGCAGATTTTGAGCAAAGATTGGAGCAACTTTGCCAATGGTATTTGGTAAATAGTGATTCTCATAGTATACAGCAGTTTTGTAAGTTTGAGAGAAAGGGAGATGAGAAAGCTCTGGTCAGAGGGACTTCCTTGCTGGGTCCCATGGGACTCTAATAATCGCAATTGAAGAACTAAGTTCTTGGTCAGCTGTCTCCCCAGGGCACTGCACAGAGAGGAGATTGAAACACACCCCAGACTTTCTGTGAAAGTGGCCTATTAGTGTGTCCAGGAGATTTTTTCTGAAAGGGAAGCTTCCTGTTTGGCACACATCTTACAGCCTTTGGTGTTTCTCTCAACAAGCAGAGCCCAGTGGGCCTAATGTCACCCTGCCCATTTGCTTTCTCCGGTTCCTGGAGAAAGCACCCGAAATTTTGAGAATGCCACCCATCTTTCTTCTCTATATTGCCTTCCTCTGTTGACCTGTGGAACTTGTGTTTACACTCAGAGGCATGTATAATTTGCATACTTTAAAGGCTGCTAGCTGAAGGTAGGGTTTCCAATCACCCCAATCTTAGATGCCAAGTCAGGTCCTTCATTTTAGGACATTGACAGGTCTGAGCATACCCTTAACAACTCAAAGATACTGATAATGCAATTAGCTGATGCTTGGACAATATGGAAATTTTTAAAGAAAAGCAAAATCTAGGATAGGCTTGAATGACTAGATTCATCTTGTTTAGTG
Source organism: Cervus canadensis (assembly GCF_019320065.1). Lineage (NCBI taxonomy): Eukaryota > Metazoa > Chordata > Mammalia > Artiodactyla > Cervidae > Cervus > Cervus canadensis. The sequence goes on along the minus strand of NC_057416.1, from coordinate 32,573,666 downwards.
CCACTCCTTCAAGACTGGGAGAGATGACTGTTTTATCTAGAGTCAGATAAACAGGAGACAATTAAGTTAAATGCAGAAACAACAGAATAGATTCCAAACAAAAGAATGAGATACTTTAATAAGGTAATATATCATAAAATGACCATAATCAAATGGATATAAATGAATTACCCAGTAAAGAATTCAAAATAATATGCTGAAAGATGTTCACCAAGATAAGGAGAAGACTGCATGAACAATGTGAGAACATAAAAACCACAAGAAATATAAAAAAATACTGCATAGAAGTCAGAGGACTGAAGAATACAAAACTGAACTGAAATATACAATAGAATATTGCAGTGTTAAACTAAAAAGAGCATAGAAAGGATTAACAAACTCAGCAAAAGGAAAAATGACTGCACAAACATTAAGGTAAGGGAACTGTAGGGCAACATCATGTGGACCAATAATCACATTATGTAGGTTCCAGAAGAATGAGAAAGGGACAGAAAACTTTTCTGAAGAAATAATGGCTAAATTGTTCCCTAAGTTGGGAAAGGAGACAGACATCCAGATTTAAAGAGCCCAGAATTGTAAATAAGATGAACTCAATGAGACCCACACCAAGAAACATAATTAAACATCAAACATTAAAGACAGGAAGCATCTTAGAAGCAGCAGCTTCTAAGGGAACCTCTTATAAGAACATGAGGAGCTTTGACAGCAGTCACATTGCAGGCCAGTAGGTAGTGGTATGGTAAATTCACAATGCTGAAAGTAAAAGATGACTTTTACCAAGCAAAGTTGTCATTCAGAATTGAAGAGAAGAGAGAAGAGTTTTACAGACATGCAAAATCTAAAGGAGTTTAACACCATTAGCCCAACCTTAGTAGAAGTAGTAAATGGAGTTCTTTAATGTTTAGAAAAGGTACTAATTAGTAAAAGGAAAACATAAGAAGTATAAGTCTCAATGGTAAAAGTAAATATATACTGAAATTCAGAATAATTGAATAAGTAAAGTAGGCAATTGGGCTTCCCTTGTGTCTAAACTGGTAAAGAATCTGCCTACAATGTGGAAGACCTGGGTTTGATCCCTGGGTTGGGAAGATGATCTGGAGAAGGTCTCCTGGAGAAGGGAATGGCTACCCCCTCCAGTATTCTGACCTGGAGAATTGCATGGACTCCATAGTCCATGGGATTGCAAAGAAACAGACATGCCTGAGTGGCTTTCACTTTCACTTTCAAAGCAGGTAATTAAAGGCAACATGGTTTGCATAAAAGTCAAGAGTCATGAAAAGTACAACTATAATATTGTGATAAGCTATATGTAACATAACAAGATATAAAATATACAAAGCATAAAACCTGTTGAGGAAAATAAATATATTCTAAGTCAAAATATAGAGTGCATTCAAAGCTTTGTTATCTACTTAGACTGTGAGAGATATATGTTGTTATGTGCAAGCCTCATGGTAACCATAAAACAAAAACAAAACACAATTCAAACCAAACCCAAAACCAAAAAAAAAAGAAAAATTGGGAACACAAAAGAGAAAAAAAAAGAAGGAATGCAGGAAGAGAGCAAGAGCAGAAGAAAGCATCAGAGGAACTACAAAATAGCCAGAAAAGAAGGGGCAAAATGACAGTAAGTTCATGCCATCAAAAATTACTTTTAAAGCAGATGTATCAAATTTTCCAGTCAAAAGACACAATGGATGATGAATGAAAGCAAGACCCACCACTCTCATACCTACAAGTTATTCCATGCAGGTGTAAAGACACACAAACTAAAACTGAAAAGATGGAAAAAGATATTCCACATAAATAGAAACCCAAAGAAAGCTGGAGTTAAGTATACTAATATCAGATAAAGTGGACTTTACAACAAATATGGATAGTAAGAGATAAAGAAGGGTACTGCTTACTGATATCAGGAACAATACAGGAAGAAGAAACAACATTTATTAATATATATATACACTCAACATTTGTTGTTTTATTGTTTAGTTACAAAGTCATGTCCAACTCTTTTGCAGCCTCATGGACTATAGCCCACCAGGCTCCTCTGTCCATGGGATTTCCCAGACTAGAATACTGGAATAGGTTGCCATTTCCTTCTCCAGGGTATCTTCCTGACCCAGGGATCAAACCCACGTCTCCTGCTTGGCAGACAGATTCTTTACTAATGAGCCACCAGGGAAGCCTGCACTCAACACAGAATCAACTAAATACATAAAGCAAACATGGACAGGAGTAAAAGGGAAGCAAACAGTAATACAATAATAGTAGGAGACTTTTAAGTGCCTATGCATTTCATCAGATAGACAATCCAGGCAGAATGTCAAAAAAGAAACATTGCCTGTAATGAAGCCTTAGGCCTGACAGATTGACCCATATTACAGAACATTCCACCCAACAGAAATAGAACTCACATTCTTCTCAAGTGTATTTGAAGCATTCTCCTGAATAGATCATATGTTAGACAACATATGATCATATGTTAGACAACAATAGATCATATGTTAGACAACAAAATAAGTTTCAACCAATTGAAGAATTTTGAAAACATATCCAACATCTTTTCTAACTCCAATAGTATAAACCTGGACATAAATTAAAAGAAGAAAACTGGAAAACTCAAAAACATGTGAAGACTATACAAGGTACCACTAAAAACCACGTGTCAACAAAGAAATCAAAGAAAACTCAAAAAGTACCTTGAAAGCAACAAAAATGGAAATACAACACAACTGAAATTTATGCCATGTAGACAAAGCAGTTCTAAGTAGAAGTTTATGGTGATAAATCACTATTTCAAGGAAAAGCTAAAAACAAAAAAACCATCCTAATCCATACAGAAAAAAAAAAGAACAAATGAAGTCCAAGTTAGTAGATGAAAGGAAGTATCAAAAGTCACAGTGAAAATAAATGAAATAGGGACTAAAAAGTTAATAGAAAAAGATCAATGAAGCCAAGAAATCATTCTCTGAGGAAATAAACAGGATTGACAAACTTAGCTTAAAACTCTTCAAAATAAGAGCAAAAAAGATTCAAATTTTAAAAATTAAAAATGAAAGACAATATGTTGCAACTAATACTACATAAAGCAAAAGACTCTAAGAGACTATTACCAACAATTATATGTGAACAATTTGGAAAATCTAAGAGAAATGAATAATAATCTAAGAACATAGAGTCTTCCAATACTGAATCATAAAGAAATATAAAACTTGAACAGATTGATTACCCATAAGTAGATTGAATCAGGAATCAAAAACCTTCCAGCAACCAAAAGTCCAGGAACACTGGTTTCCCTGGTGAGTTATTCAAAACATTCAAGAAGAATTCCTACAAATCTTCAAACTCTACTGAAAAATAGAAGAGGAGGGAAAATGTTCAATCAATATGAGGCCAGCACTGTTTTCATACTGAAACAAACAAGGATAGCTTGAAGAAAAATAAAAGAAATGTTATGGTTTTGATGAATTTTGATGCAAAAGTCTTCAGCAAAATATTAGCAAACCAAATTCAACAGTACACAGCCATAGGTAAGGTGTTGGAGGAGTAGGAGGGTGTGGAGTACATCTCTCTCCATGGATGATGCGTCAGGAATACACCTTCAGTTGCAGAAGTTCTCTCAGAACACCAGTTGAAAGTGGGCAGGAGTCCCTGACCACTGAAAAGGAATGTACAGGTCGATGCAAAACTTGGCAGGACAAAGGAGAGGAGAGTGATCAAGACTGAACCTGCATCCAGGGTAAAGGGGAACTGAAGCATCAGTCAGATCCCCACAGCAGGGCAATAGTTTGGGACAGTGGAGGCTGTAGGAGAAAAGCAGCTGATCTAGGACAGTCTGAATGGAATGAGAACCACACAGACAACCCTTGTGGCAGCCCCTCCCTTCCCTGGACAGGGACACAAGTCTCCCGGAATGTGTGGTAGCTGGGAGCTGGAGCATATAGACTGGAGAGCAATCTCAGGGTAAGGTCTGTTGTTGACTATGGGGAGACCACTTGAGGGGACGTCAGGGAGGAGAGTGTGGTGGAAATGCCTTTGGAGGAATTCCAGACAGCTGTGGCGGCAAGGCGATACTGCTGAGTCATGGGCAAGGGGGTGGAGTCATCCCTGTAGCCTCTCTCCCCACATGCCAGCACCAGCAACTGACCAGTTGTGGAAGACCCAGGGAGGGTGGCCTTTTAAGTACCTGATGCAGTGAGCAATAGAGAAGGACCCCAGCCAGGGGAGCTCTTCAAGTACCTCGTACACCAATAGAGAAAGGACCTCAGTCAGGGGAGGCATTTAAGTGCCTGACATGCTGAACAGCAGAGAAGGACCAGCCAGAAAGTCTCTTTGAGCGCCAGCTGCCTGAGGCTAGAAAAAGTCTCTAAGTGCTGTAGCTCCTGCGCCTGAGGCTGCCAGGGTCCCTGCAATCCAAGCAGCTGCACCACCTCCATTCTTAATTCTCAGTGAGACAAAGGTGCCAGAGGCTCGAAAATATCCTAGTAGCCCCATATCTCCTGTACCAACGGCTTCCGGCTCCCCTGGGTACCTGGCACTGTGTTCCAAGCTGCCACACGACCGCGACAGTAGATCCCCACTGCTGCAGGCTGCCAGAGGCTAGAGAGAACCCTAAGAGAACCATGTCTCCTACTCCCCTGACCTCCAGCTCCCCTGCATACCTGGAGCTGCCAGAGGACCTGAGATCCAAGCGGCCGCACCAGTTCCACACCTGGTCCTCACTGGAGCAGAGCCAAGCCCTCCAGGGCAGCCTCGGGAGCACACTGCTATGGACAACCCACATGTAGAGGTGGAGATAAAACCACGATTGAACCCCAGGGGCAGTGTGGCTTGGGAAGAGGATTGAAAACCTTCCTATCAACGGGACAAGCTGCAGGTTAAATCCAAGCAATCAACTAGGCAAACTCTGTGCCTATGAAATGCATAAAGGGACAATGAGAATTCCCACAGAACAGCAGACACTGACTCGGGCGGCTGTGGACATTGGAGGCAAGAATACACAGGTGTAGGGCCAGAATCTGAGCTGTCCCGAGAGCAGGTCCAGAGACCAGCTCAGTCCTGGAGGGCATCCTAGGGATGTCGAGGCAAACTGTAACTCACAGCGAGGAAAAGGACACTTGACAGCAGAGATCAGAGAAAAATTATTATTATATTCTGATTTGTTCTTCAAAGAAGACATACAGATTGCTAATAAACACATGAAAAGATGCTCAACATCGCTCATTATTAGAGAACTGCAAATCACAACTATAGTGAGATATCACCTCACACCAGTCAGAAGGACCGTCTTCAAAAATCTACAAATAATAACCGCTAGAGAGGGTGTGGAGAAAAGGGAAGCCTCTTACTCTGTTGGTGGGAATGGAAATCCATACAGCTGCTATAGAAGACAGTATGGAGATTCCTTAAAAAGCTAGGAATTAAACTACCATATGACCCAACAGTCCCACTACTGGGCATATACCTTGACAGAGCCATAATTGAAATAGACCCATGTACCCCAATGTTCACTGAAGCACTATTTCTGATTGCTGGGACATGGAAACAAGCTAGATGCCAATTGACTGATGAATGGATAAAGAAGCTGTGGTACATAAATACAAATGAATACTACTCAACCATAAAACGGAATGCATATGAGTCAGTGCTACTGAGGTGGATGAACGTAGAGCCATTAAAACAAAGTGAAGCAAGTCAGAAAGAGAAAACAAAGTATCATACATTAACATATATATATATATAATATATATATATATATATATATATGGAATCTAGAAAGATGGTACTGATGAACCTATTTGCAGAGCAGCAATGGAGACACAGACACAGAGAACAGAGTAATCGTCTCAGGGAAGGGGGCAAGGAGAGGGTGGGACAAATGGAGAGAGTAGCAGTGAAGCTTATTCACTACCACATGTCAAAGAGATAGCCAGTGGGAACTTTCTGTGTGACCCAGGGAGCTCAGACCAGGGCTCTGTGGCAACCTAGAAGGGTGAGATGGGGTGGGAGGTGGGAAGGAGTTTCAAGGGGGAGGGGCACATATATATGTGGCTGGTTCATGTTAATATATGGCAGAAACCAACATAATATTGTAAAGCAGTTATCTTTCAACTAAAAATAAGCAAGTTTTTAAAAATTCAACAGCACATTAAAGTGATCATATATCATGATAAGGGCTTCCCTGGTGGTGCTAGTGGTAAAGAATCCATCTATCAATGCAGGAGACTTACGAGATGAGGGTTTGATTCAGGGTCAGGAAGATCCCCTGGAGAAAGGCATGGCAACCCACTCCAGTATTCTTGCCTGAAGAATCCCATGGACGGAAAAGCCTGGTGGGCTTCAGTCCTTGAGGTCACAGAAATCAGCCAAGATCAAAGTGACTTGGCATGCACGCACACATAACATGAAGAGAGGGATTTATTTCAAGGGTGCAAGAGTGAGTCAACATCTATAACTCAATATGTTATACCCCAGTTACAAAAAATGATAAAAAAATATATTCATCTCAATAAATTTATAAAAAGTTTGAAAAAATTCAAATCCATTTACGATAAATACTCCTATCAAAGTAGACATGGTGGAATGTGCTTCAACTTAATATGGTTACATATGACAAACCACAGCTAACATCCTACTCAACAGTGCAGGGACTTCCCGGGCCATCCAGTGGTTAAGACTCTGAGCTTCTACTAAAGAAATCGTGGGTTCAGTCCCGGTCAGGAAACTAGGATCATGCTTGCTGCATGGGGTGGCCAAAATAAAAAATATTCAAAACAATAAAACACTGTAAAGATGGATGATTTCCTTCTAACATCTGGAAACAAGACAAGGTTGCACAGCCTTGCTGCTTTTATTCAAAATGGTATTGAAAGTCCTAGGCAGAGCAGTTAGGTGGTAGAGATAAAAATTATCTAAATCAGAAAGGAAAAGTAATACTGTCACTATATGCAGATGACATGATTTTGCACATAGAAAACCCTAAAGGACTCTACCAAAAACTGTCAGAAGTAATAAGCATATTCAGGGAAGTTACAGTATGCAAAATTAATATATAAAATACTTTGTATTGCTATATACTAAAAACAAATTATCAGGAGTACAGATTAAGAAAGCAATCCCATTTACAATAGCATCAAAAAGAATGAATTACTTAAAACAAATTTAAAGGCCAAGAAAGTGAAATATGTGTACTGAGAAATATAAGACATTGATGAAAGGAATTAAATAATATGCTAGGAAACAAAAAAAAATACTTCATGCTCATGTATTGGAAGAATTAATATTGTTAAAATATCCATATTAGAACTGGAAAAGGTCAATCCTTATCCCAATTTCCAAGAAGGGTGGTAAAAAAGAGTGTCCCAACCATAGGATAATTGCACTCATCTCCCATGCTAGTAAGTTCATGCTTGAAGTCTTGCATGCTAGGCTTCAGTATTATGCAAACTAAGAACTTTCAGATATCCAAGCTGGGTTTAGAAAAGGCAAAGGAACCAGAGATCAAATTGCTAACATCCGCTGGATCAGAGAGAAAACAAGGGAATTCCGGAAAAACATCAACCTCTGTTTCATCAATTGGGCTAAAGCTTTTGACTGTGTGGATCATAATAAACTGTGGAAAGCTCTTAAAGAGACAGGAATACTAGACCATCTTACCTGTCTCCTGAGAAACCTTATGCGGGTCCAGAGACAACAGGTAGAACCTTGTATGGAACAACTGATTGGTTCAAGATGGGAAAAGAAGAGTATGACAAGACTGTCTGCTGTCATCCTGTTTGTTTAACCTATACGCTTAGCACATCTTGAGAAATGCCAGGCTGAATGAGTCACAAGCTGGAATCAAGATAGGCGGGGGAAACATCAACAACCTCAGATATATGGATGGTACCACTCTAATGGCAGAAAGTGAAGAGGAACTAAGGAACTAGAGAGCCTCATGATGAGGGTGAAGGAGGACAGTGAAAGAGCCAGCTTAAAATGTAATATTAAAAAATAAACTAAGATCATGGCATCAGGCTCCATGACTTCATGGCACATACAAGGGGAAAAAGTGGAAGCAGTGACAGATATCCTCTTCTTGGGCCCTAAGAACTTTGTGGATGGTGACTGGAGCCATGAAATCAGAAGACAATTGCTCCTTGGTAGGAAAAAAAAAAAGTGAAGTTGCTCAGTAGTGTCCAACTCTTTGTGACCCCATGGACTGTGGCTTACCAGGCTCCTCTGTTGATGGAATTTTCCAGGCAAGGGTACTGGGGTGCGTTGCCATTTCCTTCTCCAGAGGATCTTCCCAACCCAGGGATCGAGCCCAGGTCTCCCACATTGCAGGCAGCCACTTTACCGTCTGAGCCACCAGGGAGAATGTGTCAAACCTAGACTGTGTGTTGAAAGCAGAGACATTACTCTGCCGACAAAGGTCCATATAGACAGGGCTATAGCCTTCCCAGTGGTCATCTACACTTGTGAGAGCTGGACCATAAAGAAGGCAGAGCAGCAAAGAATTGATGCCTTCAAACTGTGGTGCTGGAGAAGATTCCTGAGAGTCCGTTGGACAGCAAGGAGATCAAACCAGTCAATCTTAGGGGAGATCAACACTGAATACTCATTGTAAGGACTGAAACTGAAGCTGAAGCTCCAGTATCTTGGGCATCTGATGCGAACATCCAGCTCATTGAAAAAGTCCCTGATGCTGGGAAAGATTGAGGACAGAAGAATAAGAGGGCATCAGAAGATGAGATGGCTGGATGGCATCACCAACACAGTGGACATGAACTTGGGCAAACTTTGGGAGATTGTGAGGAACAGGGAGGCCTGGCGTTTTGCAGTTTGCAAAGAGTTGGACACACCTGGGTGACTGAACAGCAACAATCTATATTATCCAAATCCATCTGCACCTTCAATATAATCCCTATTCAAATTGCAATGGTAATTTTCCCAGATATAATATAAACAATCCTAAAATTTGAACGGACCCTGAATAGCCCTAGTAATCTTGAGAAAGAACAAAGTTGGAGACATCATGTGTCTGATTCCAGGACTAAGATAGACAAGATACAAAGAGCCATGAGCATTTGTGTCAGAATATAAGAAGTTGTTCAAAGAATTTGGATATGTGCCCCATGGACACAAAGCAGTTTGAAGGAGTCTTCCAACAGGCAAATCCAGGACAATCTGAAAACCATATGTAATGTTAACTAAGGATTAAAACCCCTTTTAGTGTACTAGGAAAATTTGAGTCTATATTCATATAAATACATGAAAATATTATTTTGAAGTAGATAAATATATTGAATGGATATAGTAAACTAAGGTTATAAAAGATACATATAATAGTGAATATATTGAAAATATAACTAAAAAGGATATATACACGTAAAACTTCTCCTCAAATAATTATTAAGAGATAAGGAGAGAAAGAGATGTTAGAGTATAGACTTTAATCACCTAATCAAAATGACTTTTTTCAAAAAGATAACAAGTAGGAATCATGTGCTGTTAGGATGCAATGGAGCAGACACACTCAGCAACACTTCTGTGATGCGTTTAACAAGATACATAACCTCAGTCTAAGTATCGGGAAGCATTTCATAAACCTAAACTGAAGCACATTTTCCCAAATACTCAGCCTGCGACTATAAAACTTTTGAATGTCAGAAATGCCACAAAAAAAAATGTAGTCAACTAAACTAAGGAGATAGGAGTACTATGCAGTCGTTGTTTCTGAAGTGGATCTTTTTGTGTAGAGTGCCAGTCCCGTGATGAAGGGGAAATTTGAACCTGATAAAAGAATTAGATGTTAACAACATATCTGTTTATTGAAGGTCTGCTATTGAAGGTCTGTTTTAAGAGAATTTTATTCTCTATAAGAGTTACACATTAAAATTTTTTTATTATTCAACTAGTTTAGGAAACAAAATTTGTTTCTCATGTCATTTCTCTAAGTGTGAGTTTATTACTAAATTAAACAAAAACCCATTAAACAGTGCACTAGAAATATAGAAATATCAAACTAGAGAGAATCTAGGGTTTATGCATTCTCTACACTTAATGTTGAGTTGTTTTGATTTTGTTACCAAAGTAAAAATAATTCTAACTTTTAATTAATGCAATCAATCATCGTGTTTATTCTTTCGGTTTTTGATATTATCCCTAGTATATGTATCATTTTCTTAATAATAATTAGTTCTTCTTACTATAATGATTATAATCTTGACAGTGTTGTCAATAATAAGGAAAGTAATAAACAGTTATAAGTTGTACTTAAATAAAGCCTTTTTGTCAACAAGCACTGTTTTGTTTAACATATTCTCAATCATGCAACCTCCTTAACATCCTCTATTTATTAGATGTCTGGAATATTGAATTAGAATAGAAATGAGCTTATTCTTTAATTACTAATTGGATTAAAAATAAAGCACTCTCCATCTTGGCTGTTCTCTAAGTGAAGAAGTAAATAATTCACAGCATGTTATTGAAGAGTGTTCCTTTGATACTGATTGTATTCGTTTTAACTAAGAAATACAATTTAATTTTAGACCTTCCCACGGCATAAAGTTTTTTAGCAGTTGCAGCATAGATGAATTTAAACATACAACTTCACAGCCTAAATTTGAATGTCTTCAGAACCAAACAGTTCCAAAAGTGGTTCCACAAGGAAGAACTTCAATTTGCGGCAATGGGATTTTGGAACCACCTGAGCAATGTGACTGTGGGGCCAAGGAGGTTAGTGAAGAAGACTGATGTTTGTTTCTGTGTTTGTCACGTAATCTGACAAATGTAGAGGTGACATAAAGGGGGAAAACTTAAAAAGAATTGTACCATATAGTGAGCATCTAAGATGGGAAGATTGGGGCATGTGATAACTGGCTTATCCAGAATTTGAAGTTGAAGAATTTAAGAATAGGGTAAGTGCAGCATGGGTTGAATGAAGATTTTCCTTACTGCATAAATATTACCCATCTTTTTGTATCATAAACATCAATTCCAACAATAGTGTAATCATCACCTAAATCATCCATGAATTCCTTTAAAATGACTGATTTAGATCACTGAGTTGTTAAATGTATGCTGTTCACATCATCTTCCTATTTCAGTCCTTGCATTGGGGGAAATTTGTTTTTTTTAGCTTGGTTTCACAAAATTGAGTTAAAGAGCAGAGACATCACTTTGCCCACAAAGAACTGTATAGTCAAAGCCTTGGGTTTTCCAGTAGTCATGTATGGATGTGAGAATTGGACCATAAAGAAGGCTGAATACCAAAGAATTTATACCCTTGAATTATAAAGTTGGAGAAGACTCTTGAGAGTCCTTTGAACTGCAAGGAGATCAAACCAGTCAATTCTAAAGAAAATCAACTCTGAATAGTCATTGGAAAGACTGACACTAAAGCTGAAGTTCCAATACTTTGGCCACCTGATGCAAAAAACCGACTCATTGAAAAATACCCTGATGCTGGGAAAGATTGAAGGCAGGAGGAGAGGGGGACAACAGAGGATGAGATGGTTGGATGGCATCACCGACTCAATGGATATGAGTTTGAGCAGGCTCTGAGAGATGGTGAAGGACAGGTAAGCCTGGCATACTGCAGTCTATGGGGTTGCAAAGAGTCAGACACAAGTGAGCAACTGAACTGAACTGATAGGTTCATGGATTATAATAAATGCACCACCACGTCTGTTAAATTTCCAGTGTTGTGTGATTCTTTTTGGTCAACTCTCATCTCTTATTTTGAAGTCTCTTTTTATGAATATTCTTGAGCATATAAACCACCAGTTATCAGTCAGTTCAGTCACGAAGTTGTGTCCGACTCTTTGAGACCCCATGGACTTCAGCACGCCAGGCTTCCCTGTCCATCATCAACTCCCGGAGCTTGCTGGGTCTCATGTCTATCGAGTCAGTGATGCCATCCAACCATCTCATCCTCTGTTGTCCCCTTTTCCTCCCGCATTCAATATTTCCCACCATCAGGGTCTTTTCCAATGATTCATTTCTTCGCATCAGGTGGCCAAAGTAGTGGAGTTTCAGGTTCAGCATCAGTTCTTCCAATGAACACCCAGGACTGATCTCCTTTAGGATGTACTGGTTGGATCTCCTGGCAGTCCAAGGGACTCTCCAGAGTCTTCTCCAACACCACAGTTCAAAAGGATTGATTCTTTGGTGCTCAGGTTTCTTTATAGTCCAACTCTCACATCCATACATGGCTACTGGAAAAACCATAGTTTTGACTAGACAGGCCTTTATCAGCAAAGCAATGTCTCTGCTTTTTAATATGCTGTCTAGGTTGGTCATAGCTTTTTTTCCAAGGAGCAAGAGTGTTTTCATTTCATGGCTGCAGTCACCATCTGCAATGATTTTGGAGCTCAAACCAGTAAAGTCTTTCACTGTTTCCATTGTTTCCCCATCTATTTCCCATGAAGTGATGGGACCAGATGCCATGATCTTAGTTTTCTGAATGTTGAGTTTTAAGCCTACTTTTTCACTCTCTTCTTTCACGTTCATCAAGAGGCTCTTTAGTTCCTCTTCACTTTCTGCCATAAGGGTGGTGTCATCTGCGTGTCTGAGGTTATTGATATTTCTCCTGACAATCTTGATTCCAGCTTGTGCCTCATCCAGTCCAGCATTTTGCATGATGTACTCTGCAAATAAGTTAAATAAGCAGGATGACAGTATACAGCCTAATGTACTCCTTTCCCAATTTTGAACCAGTCTGCTGTTCCATGGTTGGTTCTTGACCTGCATACAGATTTCTCAGGAGGCAGGTCAGGTAGTCTAGTATTCCCATCTCTTTCAGAATTTTCCACAGTTTTTTGTGATCCACACAATCAAAGGCTTTAGCATAGTCAATGAAGCAGAAGTAGATGTTTTTCTGGAGTTCTCTTGCTTTTTCTATGATCCAGTGGATGTTGGCAAATCTAGGTCTTTAGTCTGGATTTCCATTATATATTGAGTGCTGTCAAAATATACTCTCTACTGTAGGTGTTCTCTTTGATTCTAGATTTTTGATATTAGGCTACCACGTCACTGATTTTTGTTTCATTTTCCCCAATATTAATATTTAGTGAGGGTTTAATATTCTATCTTTACTAAATTCGCTTGTTGTTTTTCATTAACATATTTATATTGTGAAACATAACACATTCTTCTTAATAATGAAACATGAAATATATAAAAATGATTATTATCTGATTCTTATAGGTATTACAAGTGTTAAATAGGAATAGAATTTGAGATATACTTTACTAACATGACATTAGTGTAACTGCATAATGTTTCATTTTATAAAGGACATTATATAAGTATTGAGGTATAATAAAATATCAGTAATAAATTACTATTTTATAAGAGAATAATACATTATTTAATTTTGGCAGAACAGATATATTCCCCTTATAGTTACATTTACAACATACTACTCAAAATACTTACAGTAAAATAAAAATACATATATGTAGATATATATTTATATGTATAACAGAAACATTTTGCACCTTCACATATTTACTGGGGTTAATGTGGAAGAAAATTTTATACAGAAGCTCTTAGAACAAATCACAAAAGAAGAGTGGCAATTTTCAGATTTCACAATATCACAGTAACAAAAATATTTTTAAAACCTGCCAAAATAGAAATAAGTTGTCATGACAAATTGCAAAACGATATAAAATATATTAGTGGCTAGGGGTTAATAGTATTAACATAAAAGTGCTTAGAAATAAAGGAAATAAATAGAATACCTCAACAAAAAGTATGCATAAACATATAAAATAAACTAAATTGAGCAGATATGTGAAATTGAAACAGATATAAACAGTTATTTGTACCTATTCACTTTATTCATTTTAAAATATTATCAGTCATATCATATCACTCTTACACTTACTAGATAACTCTGTAAAAAGAAGGAAATAAATGTGTGTTATGAAAGAGCTCTTAACATTTTTTAATTCTTTGAACGAATAACTTTTAGAATCAATCTTTAATATACAAGAACTAAAAAGTGAAAAATGTTTCTTTGAAATGAAACAACCACAATATGCTGTTATTATTTAGAAACCTCTATTTTGTCACATCCAAATATTTTTATATAGTCACAGAATATCTTGAGGCAAATTGATAAGATAGATAAGTAGTTTTCTAGTGGCTCAGACAGTAAAGAACCTGCCTGCAATATGGGAGACCCAGGTTCGATCCTGGCTTAGGAAGATCCCTTGGAGAAGGGAACAGCTACCCACTCTAGGATTCTGGCCTGGAGAATTCCATGAACAGAGGAACCTGGTAAGGCTACAGCCGATGGGGTCACAAAGAGTTGGACACGACTGAGCAAGTAATGCACACATACACAGACACACACAAATGAAAAAAAACTCAAAATTTATTGTCCATATATTTATGAACACAAAAAGATTGAGATAAATTGCATTGCATTTTTAACAGTCAAATTCTTGAGCATAGAATCATGAGTGATTCCGTTACCACTTTTTTCTATATCAAAATACATTGTTTAGGTGAAGTGGTGTTAAAAATAGATACAGATATAAAAATTATACTGTGATGGTAATTAGAGACATGTCTTAAGATATTATGACAATAAGTAAAATGATTTAGTTCAAAATTCCTTTTATTTAACTTGATTACCTTTGCTTTCAGAGCTGCGAGCATCTTAAATGCTGTGATCCTTTAACCTGCGCACTGCTTGGAAACGCGGACTGTGGTTCTGGACCATGTTGTGGAAAAAAATCTTGTACGGTAAGTTTTCAGAATATTGCCTTGTTTTCTTCCATGAAATTCTTGCTTTTGTGGGATTTTTAACTTTTTTTCACATAATTTTTACTCATCATTCAAATATATTACCATATGTTCTTGATTCATACACAGTTGATTTCAGAATTGAGAGGTCTCTAGATCTTTTCCAATCAAATTTTTAGCCCTGCCTCTAACCTTATTGTTTCTATCTCTCCTCAGAACCCATCCTATCATGCCATTTAATAATAATTTCAGGTAATTTGGGTGTTGTGAGTTCCTCTTGGTCATAATTGAATGTAGCTCCTCACAATCTATGACAAAATTATGAATAAGCCACCCAACACACACTTGAGATACAAAATTTGAATAAACAGACAATTATAATAGCAACCCCTCGCTTTGGAAGTAGCAGAAAAAAGGAATCCATAGCGAATAGTCAGCAATATGCAGCATATCTAATACTGAAGATTAGCTTTGTCAATCACTCACTGAATCCTCGACTTCCCTTGGGAAGTTTTTCCTTCAATGTTCCTTCATAGCCACCTCTGATAGGAGACCAGGTAAGTTCTCTGTTCTAGGGATTGCTTCATTTTAGCAACTCATCTTTCTTTGTGTCACTTTCAGGAGGCTACGACATACATAAATGCTGACTGATTAGAGGTTTTGTTGTCAGGTTTGCTTTTCCACTGTCAATGGAAATCTCTCCCCACATCATTTTACCCTGTTCTCTGCATGTTCTTTTCCACTCAGTGGGCTAGTTCTTAAAGCCAATGTTCATTTGTTTCAAAGCACATTAATGTAGAGGCCAGCCTAGGGTTTCCACTTCTTAGCAATAAACTGTGTTGTTCTTTCCTTCCCCAGAACTCTCATCTTTCTCTTTGTCTCCAAATCAGTGAGACTGAGCAGTTGAAATTTCTAAACAGTCCATTTCCATCTGGGCTCCCCAGGTGGTGCTAGTGGTCAAGAGCCTGCCTGCCAGGAGAATCCCATGGACAGAGGGGCCTGGCTCCTGCAATCCACAGGGTTACAAAGGGCTGGAGATGACTGAAGTGACTTAGTACACACCCACTATTGCCCTCTACCTACATCTCAAAGGATAATTCTTTGCAACAGAGAATATTCCTGGATTTGGTCCAGTGAAAATTCATAGTATAAGTTGCTAGGGAGAGATTCAGGGTAACAGCAGTGAATTCTATAAAGAAGTTCCAACTAAAACCTGTAACTCCAGCTATCATCTTTTGTTTTTAGCATTCAGGACTGCATTTATTGATCTGTCGAAGGTAGCCCTGGACAGCCTTTTCATTTTTCACACTTGAGGGAACCTGTGACTCAATTCTAGTTCTGGGAATGTACCCACTGCCACCATCTGCCCAGGACCTTTCCGCCTCACTCTTGAAGCATGCGTCAATGTCCTATGTTAGTTCCCATTAACTTTCTCACATATTATAGCATAAAATCTAGCTTTTGCTGTCTTTTCAAGGGTCGCAGGTGCCTCTCTTATTAGTGACCATAAGCTTAAAAGGCTTTTTATTGTTTTACCTGTCTACTTTCCATTCTAGCTTCCACTGACATGGTCTGAAATCTAATGATTTGATCCAGTGTTTTTTTCTTATAATTTTTCAGTTTAGATGAACACAAGTCCCAGTGCAAAGATATGGAGACCAATACTTTAACCTGCTGTTATCTGACACATAATGGGGACTAGCGTGTTTTAGTCAGTACCCAGACTCTCCTCTCTGAAGTTTTAAGGAGTTGTGTCTGGTACTGCTCACCAGCACTTGTCCTGGGTCAGCTGTGTCTTGATGATGAGCAGACAAGCAAAGAATAAGAAACAAGCACTCAGGAAGCTGACATACGACATGAGGTCAGCGTCATGCTCAAGGGAATCTTTGCTTAAAATAGAAACAACAAGATTCTTGTGCTCTACATCATTTGGATATCCTTGCTTTTCCTTGGCGGTTCTCAGACGAGCTTTTCCTGTATGCAGTACTGAAAGCTCAGTGCAATTCCTGGCTTTTCTCGTCCACATTGTACGGTATTTCAGAAGAGCAGAGGGATCCCCTCTTTCCACAACTATGCCCACCCCTGGAAGTGGCAGAAGCCCTGACCCACCATTACATTCTAAGTTAAATTTCCCACCACTGTGTCTAGGGAAAGTTTTCCTATTGTCATTCTGAGTCAGAAGCAGTTTCACAGTAGAAGTGGAATTAGTCCAGAAAAGAAAATTACTTGAAGGCCAAAAGGACAGGGGTGTCCACTAAGAAACATTTTAGAAACCTGGAAAGACCAGCATCTGAGTTAGTTAAAATATTTCAGGAGTGCAATGGATTAGTCCCCAACAATCGAAGGTTGAAAAACAGATATGGGTCGTGTCATCTCAGATATTTTCTGTTTATCTTGAAGTGAATATTCAGGATAACCACAGCACTGTAACTGTGAGTACTTTGGCTAGAGCCATTTTTAAATTGAAGTGCACATCACACAGTGAAAATGTAGCCGTTTTCAAGTGCATTTAGTGCCTTGAGTGGCACTTAGGGCATTCGCAGCGTTGTGCAGCCACCGCCTTGACCTGGTTCCACAGCCGCTTCCTCACCCAAACAGGAGACCCCGACCCGTGACGCACCTGCTCTCCTCTCTCCCTTCCCCTCAGTTCCTGGCAACCAGCACTGCATTCGGCCTCTATGGATTTCCCTACTCTGGACATTTCATAGAACTAGAACCACACAGTGGGAACCCTTGCGTCTGGTTTCTTCACTAAATACAGTGTTTCCGAGTTGCAGTCACCTTGTAGCATGCATCAGTACTCCATGCCTTTACGCGGCTGAACACGTTCCATTGTCCATACCATAGTTTGTTTACACATTAGTAGGCATTTGGGTTCTTTCCAAACTCTTTCACCAGAACTTTTAAGCAAATTTATGGCTTAAGCACTTACAGATGTAATGGTAATGATAATGATAGCTACAAATTCAATGCTGTTATTTAATATTTCTACATTTGTTTTACTATTTCAAAGCAAATATGTGTTTTTCCTTTTCTCACAGGTACTTGATAGAGGAATACTGTGTAGGAAAAGCATTGATCCATGTGATTTTCCAGAATTTTGCAATGGGGAGTCTGAATTTTGTGTACCTGATATAAGAGCTGCCGACTTACAAACATGCAATAATAAATCTTCCTATTGCTTTGGAGGAATATGCCAAGATAGAACGAAGCAGTGCGAGGATTTATTTGGAAAATGTAATAATTTATCTTTTCTTCTGAGCTTTATTTTTAAACTATATTTTTCTAAAGTCAGTAAAACACCAAAATAAAAAGGACTGTTAGTTAAATCCAAATTTGAACATAAAATTGAAATCAATGTAACTTTGAACTATGTCAAGAGGTAAAACAGACCCAATAAGAACAGGAGAAAATGAATAGGATTTTAGTCAAATTTGATGTGGTTGGGAGAAAGTGAGTAGAATTTAGAATTGAAGATAAGAGAGAGTGCAGAAGACTAGGATTTCTTAATTATTTCTGCTCTGTCATACCAGCTCTCCTATTCTTAAGTGGGTAGTTTTCAGTAAGTGTTTCTTTTTCTTGTATAGCCAAATAGATAATACTGAAATTTGTAATAGATGACATTTACTAGGCATTGTTGTTTAGATATTTCAATATTAATTTAACACAGTTTTAGTTTTTAGTTTTTTAAAGATGAGTAATTGGGAATTTGCTTATGTTTTTAGTTGCTAAAGAATCTAGCTATCAGTGTACACAGGAAGTGAATTTTCTTAATGATTTATTTGGAAACTGTCGAGGACGTCCTTGTTATTTTCAGTATGTATTTAGAAATTTATACATTTTTCAAATGCCTGTGTGAGTGTCTGTGTGTGTATACTGCCAAGAGTCACTTAACCCAAATGAAAGATTAACCTGGTTTATACAGATGAATTTATATGTTGCTCTTTATTAGTTGGTGTATGTTCTGAATAGCTTTGGTGTTATGATCTCAGTAACATTTTGAATTATCCTCATATTTTGTGCTGTTTTTTTTTTATCTAATCTCTTGTGTCTCTAAGAGACCTACGGGTATTAACAGCTTTTTTTTTTAATATATTGTAGCCAGCTCCTTTGTGGAAAGTTAGTTTGCCACTGGACACATTCACTTATAGTAGCAAGGGATGACATTGATATTCAGTATACCTACCTTGAAGGCCATATATGTATGTCAGCAAGTTTCAGAGTTCATGTACAGTCAGACCCTACTATTACAAATAATGGAACCATGTGTGATGAGGAGAAGGTAAATAAAAATTTTACTTGATTCTATATATAGTGTATGGATGTCTGAGTGTGTGTGTGTTGAGAGAGAGGGAGAGAGAGAAAGAGCTTAAGATTTTTTAATTTGCAATTAATGGTATAAATTTGGTTACTATATCATCATAAAATTAAAAGGTCACTTTCTATTGGCTAAAGGAACATTTGCTTCACTGACCATCTTTTTATTGTGAATTTTGGTAGAGTTAGTTGAATTTGTTTTGTCACATTTGAGCATCTAAACTTGTCCAGTAGGCAAGGATCTGGTCTGCGACAGTTTGTGTAATCAAAGAACAAAAAGTATCAAATAATACTTGAAAAAAATGGGTCAGAACAAACCGAATAATGAGAAAAACAAGGAAAACCAAAAAAAAAAAAAGCCAACATTTAGCATTGCAGTATTTGACTAGAATTAAATTGCAATGAAACAAAAACATTTTCTCACTAGCCTACTCCCCTAGTTCTTTCTTCAAAAACATAACATACTTGTTTAACACTGGACCCTTCTACAAGGTACACTAATAAAACAGAGTTTGAGTTTTATGTATTTGTCTTTTTCTTAAATACTTTGATAAACATAAAGAATTTTTAAAAACAGTGCCATTAAAAGCTAGTACATGAAAGTAAAAAGGGAAACAATTATTTCACATTTTAATTAAAAAATTACAATAAGATACAATATTTTTTAAAAATGAAGAATAGAGGAAATTGGAAGTGAATAGTAACCTTCTCTCAGAATGGCAAAAGGTAGTCTCACATAAATATAATGGCTTCCCTGATAGCTCAGCTTGTAAAGAATCTACCTACAATGCAGGAGACCCCAGTTCGATTCCTGGGTTGGGAAGATCCCCTAGAAAAGGGATAAGCTACCCATTCCAGTATTCTTGCCTGAAGAATTCCATGGACAGAGGAGTCTGGCAGGCTACAGTCCATGAAGTTGCAAAGAGTTGGACAAGACTGAACAGCTTTCACTTTCAATCACAAAGGAACATACTGATGTTGACTGCATTACGAAGTAATATGTTATCCCTCTAAGCATCATTTAAAACAAAATGCAATAATCTTTACCATAAATATGGCAGAGTAATATGTAAAATTATCAACTAATTTAATTATTCATTAATTAGAAAAAAGTAATAAAATTGTATAATAGTATAATGTGGTTTAACAAACACAAGAAAATTAATTTGGCCTTTTCCATTGGTTTCTGGCCCAGAGCTCCTAAACCTTAGAATTTCCTGACTGATAGGAATATTTGGTGTTATTCATAATGAGATTCATCTAAAGAAACCTGAGTTTATGCTAATGAGATAATAGGGTGGTGCCTCTTGATGCTTCAGAGTATGCTGGTTACCAGAAAGACCAATTGATTAATGGGTTAGAGCTTTAAGCTCCACTGACAGCATCAATAAACAGAGTGATATGGCTGGAGATTGGACTCTGTAAAACTTTTTCAATGATTAGACTCAAGATAGTTTGTAAGTTGGTGAACACAGTGTACTGTAATGAGGATGTGCCTGGAGAGGACATGGAGACGATGACTTTCCTCTTGCCCGACAACATAGCTTGACCTCTGCATCTCTTCCATTTGGCTATACCTGAATTATATTCCTTCCCATAAATTAGTAAACATAAGTGAAGTCTTTCTCTGAGTTCTGTGAGCCAAATTAGGAAATTATCAAACCTGAGAGGGAGCCATGGGAACCTCCAATTCATAACCAGTTGGTCAGAAGGATAAAGACTTGAACCTGGTGTCTGAAATGAGAAGAGTCTTGTGGGACTGAGCCCTTTAACTAGTAGAATTTGATTCAACTGCAGATAGAGTGTGTCAGAATGAGTGGAACTGAATTCTTGGACACTTGGTTGGTATCAGAGTCATAGGTATCAGGTATCTTAGTGGATATACCCCCACTATGTGTGTGTGTGTGTGTGTGTATGTGTGTGTGTGTGTGTGTGTGTATAGATATGCACATCTGTGTGTACCCCAATATATATGTACGTGTGCACACCCACACTTACTCCAGTATAAATGTACATGTACACACACATCCATACCCCCAGTATATATGTATCTGTGTGCACACACACATACCCCAGTATATATATATACATGTGTACACACACATACCCCAGTATACATGTACATGTGCACACACACACACATACTGTAGTGTTTATCAGTACAAGAAAATCATGAAATTGAACATATGACTAAGAAACATGAAAATGTTCTAACTTAACCTGTGATTAAATAAATTAAAAGTAACTGAATATTCAGCTATTGTTTGTGTTATGATTTTGACATCAAAAATAACATTTGATAGAGAGGAGATGAAGATGTCATCATAGGAAGATGTTAAACTCACCTCTCCCTAGAACACATCAAAAGTACATCTACATGTGAAGCAATTCTCCCTGAAAACAAACTGGATGCTTGTCGGGTACGCAGGGATGACAAACAATCAGTATGGCACCTGTGCCTCTAGGAGGGAGCATAGAGGAAGGGTGAGGGGTGTGTATGTGTGTGTGTGGTTCACAGATCCTCCCTGGGGAGGGAGTGGTTTAAACTGATTACTGGATACCCCAGGCCTGGGATCTGACACAAGGATTTGATCCCTTATCAAGTTTGAAAATCGGTGGGGCTTACAAGTGTAAGTGCAAGTTGCTCAGTTGTGTCTGACTCTGCGACCCCAAGGACTATACAGTCCATGGAATTCTCCAGTCCAGAATACTGGAGTGGGTAGTCTTTCCCTTCTCCAGGGGATCTTCCCAACCCAGGGATCAAACCCAGGTCTCCCGCATTGCAGGCCGATTCTTTACAAGCTGAGCCACACGGGAAGCCCAAGAATATGGGAGTGGGTAGCCTATCCCTTCTCTACCAATCTTCCCGACCCAGAAATTGAACCGCAATCTCCTGCATTGCAGGTGGATTCTTTATCAAATGAGCTAGCCGCAGGAGGGCTGTAAAAAACCAAGACTCTGCTTGGAAAGAACCTATATGCATTGGCTTTACTCCTGGGAACAAGGCAGAGGAAGCAGATTGAACCGACCTAGAGCTCCGGCTCTTTTCCTGGGACTACACAAGGTGCACCCCAGGCCATGTTGAATATCTGCCCTGGCCTCTCTAGCTGCAGCACTGCTTCGCAGTAGGGCGAAATCTGTCATTGCTGAGGAGAGTGTGCACTTGGGGAGGATGGAGCTGAATGGGGCGAGGGCAGCTATTTCTGCTGCTTATAGAGGGAGTGGATCAGGAAGTGTCTAGAATTCAGACTGACATTCCAGAGTCATACCAGGACACATGCCCCAAGCACATCAGGCACCCACTCCAGCACCCTCTTGCCTCAGGGATCATACCCTCTGGGGCAGAGGTGCCATCCCCAGGATGGAGCAGGGAGATGCATACTTGAAAGGAACTGAATCAACTTGGACCCCACCTTGTACCATAAGGTTGTCCTTACCCATTCACCATCAGCAGCTTGGGACCTGATGCCATCTCCCCAGTAGGGTGGTGATAGCCACGGATCATAGGAGAAGTCTCAGCTCACACCTGGCACTGGCCCTATCCCTTTGTCCTCAATCCTGCGTCTCACCAAAGTGACAGCAGGCAACACACCCTGGGACAGGATGTGACCCATGATCATGTCAGATCTAGCTCTCCCACAAAAACCCCTGGCTACACACAGACTGTATGGGGATGCTGGGACACAAAGACATACCCTCAAGACTAGGATAGGTAACTCTTTCACTTAATTTCATAGACACAAAGTCAAAATGACAAAAGAATTATTTCAAATGAAAGAAAAGAAAACTGAGAAAACAAAAAAAGATAATTTACCAGATAAAAAGTTTAAAGCATAATCAACAAGAATGTTATCTGAACTTGGGAAAAGAAGAAATGAACACAGTGAGAATTTTAGTGAAAAACTAGAAATATAAAAAATAACTAGTCAGAGGTGAAGAATACAATAACTAAAAGAGACTCACAGATATAGAGAACAAGTCAGTGATTACCAGTGGGAAGAGGTAAGCAGGGAGAGATTGAGACATAAAACTACTACATAAAAAATAAATCAACTATAAGAATATATTGCATAGCACAGAGGACACAGCCAATATTGTATGCTAACTTTGTTGTTTTAATTTTTAATTTATATTGGAGGACAGTTGATTAACAATGTTGTATTAGTTTCATATGTACAGCAAAGTGATTCAGTTTTATATGAGTATATATATATCTATATATAAATCCACTTTTTTCAGATTCTTTTCCCATTTAGGTTATTACACAGTATTGAACAGAGTTCCCTGTGCTATGTATTTAGTCCTTGTTGGTTATTTGTTTTCAATATAACAGTGTGTACACGTCAATCCCAAACCCCCAATCTATCCTTCCCCCTCAACCCTTCACCCCTAGTGCCCATAGGTTCATTCTCTATCAGTCAGTTTCTATTTTGTAAATAACTTCATGTCAATCATGTTTTTTAAGATTACACGTATAAGTGATATCCTATGATATATGTCTTTCTCTGTCTGACTGACTTCACTTAGTTTGATAATCTCCAGGTCCGTTTATGTTGCTACAAATGACATTAATTCATTCTCTTTAGTGGCTAATATCCCATTGTATATATGTACCACTTAATCTTTTTCCATTCATCTGCTGAGGGACATTTAATCTGCTTCTGTGTCTTAGGTATTTTGAATAGTGCTGCAATGAACATTGGGGTGCATGTACACTTTTGAATCAAGTTTTTTCTCTTATATACCCAGGAGTGGGACTGCTAGATCATATGGTATTTCCATTTTTAAGGAACTGTTCTCCGTAGTGGCTGCACCAATTTACATCCCCACAAACCTCGTAGGAGAGTTCCCTTCTCTGCATACCCTCTCTAGCATTTACTGTTTGTAGATTTTTTTTGATGATGGCCATCCTGACCATATGACATGATACCACATTGCAGTTTTGATTCACATTTCTCTGATAATTTGATGGGCTTCCCTGGTGTCTCAGGTGGTAAAAAATCTGCCAGCAGTGCAGGAGACCTGGGTTTGATCTCTGGGTTGGGAAGATCTCCTGAAGAAGGGAATGGCTGCCCACATTAGCATTCTTTGCCTGGAGAATTCCATGGACAAAGGAGCCTTGTTGTTGTTGTTCAGTCATTAAGTCCTGTTCAACTCTTTGTGACCCCAAGGACTGCAGCATACCAGGCTTCCCTATCCTTCACGATCTCCCGGAGTCTGCCCAAACTCATGTCCTTTGAGTCAGTGATACCATCCAACCATCTCATCCTGTTGTCCCTTTCTCTTCCTGCCTTCAATCCTTCTCAGCATCTGGGTCTTCTCCAATGAGTTGGCTCTGCCCATCAGGTGGCCAAAGTATTGGAGATTCAGCTTTAGCACCAGTCCTTCCAATGAATGTTCAGGGTTGATTTCACTTAGGATTGACTGGTTTGATCTCCCTGCAGTCCAAGGGACTCTCAAGAAGCACCAATTCTTCAGTGCTCAGTCTTCCTTATGGTCCAATGCCCATCCATACATGACTACTGGGAAAACCATAGCTTTGACTATACAGAGCTTTGTCAGTAAAGTGATGTCTCTGCTTTTTAATATGCTGTCTATGTTCGTCATAGCTTTTCTTCCAAGGAGCAAAAGTCTTTTAATTTCATGGCTGCAAGTCTCCACCATGATTTGGAAGCCCAAGAAGATAAAATCTGTCACTGCTTCCACTGCTTCCCATCTATTTGCCATAAAGTGATGCGATTGGATACCACGATCTTAGTTCTCTGACAGTGCAAGGGGTTGCAAAGAGTCAGACACAGCTAAGTGACTAACACTTTAACTTTTCAGTAATTAACTATGTTGAACATCTCTTCATAGGTCTCTTACCCATCTGTATGTCTTCTTTACAGCAATGTCTCTCTTTAGGTCTTTTGCCCATTTTCTGACTGGGTTGTGTGTTTTTATGATGTTGAGCCACATGAGATGTTTGAAAATTTTAAAGGCTAATCTTTGTCAGTTGCATCATTTCCAAATATCTTCTCCCATCCTTAGAGGCATCTTTTTGTTTTTGTATATGATTCCCTTTGCTGTGCAACAGCTTTTGAATTTAATTAGGTACGATTCATTTTTGTCTTTATTTCCATTACTCTGAGAGATGGGTCAAAAAAGATATTGCTGCAATTTATGTTAGAGAATGTTTGGTCTTTTGTTCCTCTGAGAGTTTTATAGTATTCAGTCTTGCATTTAAGTCTTTAATTTATTTTGAGCTTATTTTTGTGTGTGGTATAGAGTTTTCTAATTTCATTTTTTTTTTTTACATATAGCTGTCCAGTTTCCCAGCACCACTTATTGAAGAGACTGTCTTTCCTCTGTTGTATAGTCTTGCCTGCTTTGTCATACATTAGGTGACCATAGGTGTATGGGTTTATCATCAGCTTTGTGTCCTAGTCCACTGATCTATATGTTTTTGTGCCTGTACCTTCCTGTTTTGGTGACTGTAGCTTTGTAGTATAGCCTTAAGTCAGGGAGCCTGATTCTTCAGGTTCATTTTTCTTTAGATTTCTTTGGTTATTCGGGGTCTTTTTTGTCTCTATACAAATTTTATGATTTTTGTTCAAGCTCTGTGAAAAATGCCATTGGTAATTTGATATGAATTTCATTAAATCTGTAAATTCCCTTGGACACTGTAGTCCTTTCGACAGTATTGATTCTGCCTATTCAAGAATGTGGTGTGTTTCTCTGTCTGTTTGTGTTGTCTTCCAAATAAGCTACAAGAATATTTTACACAGCTCAGAGAACATAGTCAATATTTTATATTAATTTTAAATGGAGTATAATGTATAAAAATATTGAATCAATATGTAGTATATATGAAACTAATATAATATTGTAAACCAGCTATACTTCAAGTAAAAAAAATTGATGGTGAGAAGCATAACTTACAAACTTCCTAAAATAAGTATAAATTAACAGATACTTCATGGAAAATGATTTTGAAATGTTTAGCAGCCAAATTTATCATCACACTTTTTATCTATTTCTGATGTAATTAAGTTTAATTTTCAACTATTAGGAAATAGATGTTGATACAGAGCAATTATGATGTGAGTTATAATAGAGAAAATAAACAAGACACACTAGATGCCAAGTGTCGGTTTATCAGATAAGTTACAGCAAAGTGAAGTGACAGTGAATGCCACTCAGTCATGTCCGACTCTTTGCAACCCCGTGGACTCTAGCCTGCCAGCCTTCTCTGTCCATGGGGGTTCTCCAGGCCAAAATACTGGAGTGGGAAGCCATTACCTTCTCCAAGGGATCTTTCCAAGCCAGGAATTGAACCCAGGTCTCCCACATTGCTAGTGGATTCTTTACCGTCTGAGCCACCACGAAAGTCCATACCCAATACAGATAATTTTTAATGACATGGAGATATGCAATATTAGGGTGATAGAGAAATCAGGGTAAAACCTGCAAGACATCATTTCTACCTTTTAAAAAATTGTAGTTGAATATAGTTGAATTACAAGGTTGTGTTAGTGTCTTTTGTACAACAAAGTGATTCAGTTATATGTATTCTTTTCCATTGTGTGCATTACAAGATATTGAATATAGTTTCCTGTGCTGTACTGTAGGACCTTCTCATTTGTCTATTTTGTATATAGTGTTTTTTATCTGCTAACCCCAAACTCCTAGTTTATCCATCTCCCATCCCCTTCAGCTCTACTTTTTTGACTACACATGAAAATTATGTGGGTTGTGAATCACTATTAAAGCATAAATGGTGTCTTTGACTAGGAAGGCAATATTGTTAAAATGTTACTGTTCTCAAAATCAATTAATGAATATGATGCAGAAGAATCCAGAAGAATCATGATTCCACCAGGTTTCTTTGCTGAGGTGGGGGGGCAGGGAATGAGTTGCTGGTGGAAATTAAAAAACTTATTTAGTGTTATATTAAAATGCAAAGAGCTAAATGTACAAAATAGCCAATGCAATTTGAAATAAAATGTAAATTGGGAATTCATTTTACTAAATAGCAAGACTTAAGATAAAGTTAAAATAATTAAAATGAAAGCCAATAGGTACAAGGATAAATTAGCCTATAGACTAAGGTATAAAATATTATTTCAAAGGAATTATAGGTCAAAATGCTTTAATAAAAATTCAAAGAAAACTTAGGGATAGTATCTATGAGTATCTAGGTATCTCAGAGTTATTAAATGGTACAAAGTCAGTTACAGATAAGGGAAAATATTGGTAAATATATTATATCACGGTTAAAACTACTGGAGAGAGATTTGAAGTTCCAGGACAGTCTTGACCTACTTTCCCCTGTTCTTCTCATTAACTGTAGCTAAGAGTCCTGGATATTAAATGTAAAATAAACATAAGAAGATTCCAAAAGCTGAAAGGTTCTTTCAGCAGATGAGCTAGGCACCTCAGAACCTGAGGAGCAACATAACAATGTGATCTCTTTGCTTTTAGCCTTATATATCCCAAACTGAGTGCCAGAGAGGCCAGAAACTCAGAAATGCCCAATGAAACAGACAGAAATAAGTCATTAAAGGAAAGGCTGACTTTAGCCAAGTGAACAGCTTAGCGAGATGGCACACTCTTAAACAATGGATTCTCTACTGCAGCAAAGGACATAGATAAAAGCGTAGCTACACTTCTACTCTCGCCAGGGTGGTAGAACAGAGGGTTTGTGGAGAGCGTGTTCTCCCCAGCCACTTGCAGTAATAAGGAGCCCCTCTCATTCCAGATATTAGTGGAATCCGTACATCCAATGCTGAGTGAGTGATAGTCACTCAGTCTTGTCCGACTCTTTGTGACCCCTTGGACTGTAGTCCACCAGACTCCTTTGTCCTTGGCATTGTCCAGGCAAGAATACTGGAATGTGTTGCCATTCCCTTCTCCAACTTTCAGCATTACCTGGCAAAAATGAGGCAGTGTTCCTTTCCCCTACTTCAGAGTTGTAATAGGGAAGAACTGCTGAACCAGAAGGTTTAGCCAGGTTTAACCACAAGGTTTAACCAGAGTCTCATAACACAGTAATCAAAATATCTAGGTTTCAATCAAAAGTCACACTCTTCATTCCATGAACCAGGAAAATCTCAACTTGAAAGGGAAAAAAACAAAATCAATAAGCATTAACAACAAAATTATATTGATGTTAGAAACAGTCAGGGGACCCCAACCCTCAGGCCACACAGCAATAAGTAAGTGCCAAGAAAGCAAGCAAAGATTTGCCTGCCACTCCCCATCATTCCCCATCACTCACATTACCTGTCCCTGGTGACAAAAATATTGGGGACCCCTGCTTTAAGCAATATGAACCAGGCTGTAACAGTTTTTATCTGATCATCAAAGAAACATGCAGTCTTATATTATCCTGATGGAAGATTATGAGTTTTATGTTGATTAATTACAGACACTTTTTGTTGAGTGCTGCTTTCAGCTGGTCTAACTAGGAGCAGTACTTCTCGGAATCTGGCTTTCCAGAAGGAGCTCATAATAGAGGATTCCCTTCTAATCCCACTTTATATACAACATCACCTTCTTTGGATAAAGACTGGCCTTTACTATGGCTGGTGGTTGTTCGTTTGGCTTGCCCCACAATCCATACAAGTGCAGTCATTTCACATATGAGCAAGGTAATGCTTAAAACCCTTCAAGCTAGGCTTCAGCAGTATGTGAACTGAAAAATTCCAGGTGAACAAGCCAGGTTTAGAAAAGGCAGAGGAACCAGAGATCAAACTGCCAACATCTGTTAGATCAGAGAGAAAGCAAAGGAGTTCTAGGAAAACATCTACTTCTGCTTTGTTAACTATATGCACTAAAGACTTTGAGTGTGTGGATCACCACAAACTGTGGAAAATTCTTCAAGAGATTGGAGTACCAGTCCACCTTACCTGTCTCCTGAGAAACCAATATGGTGGTCAAGAAGCAACAGGTATAATTAGACATGGAACAACAGACTGGTTCAAAATTGGGAAAGGAATATGGCAAGGCTGCATATTGTCAGCCTGCTTGTTTAACTTATATGCAGAAGTACATCGTGCAAAATGCCAGGATGGATGAATCATAAGCTGGATTCAAGGTTGCCAGGAGAAATATCAACCACCTCAGATATGCAGATGCTACCACTCAAATGGCAGAATGTGAGGAGGAACTAAAGAGCCTCTTGATGAAGATGAAAGAGGATAGTGAAAAGGCTGACTTAAAACTCAGCATTCAGAAAACAAAGGTCATAGCATCTGGTCCCATCACTTCATGCCAAATAACTGGGGAAATAATGGAAACAGTGACAAGCTTAGTTTCTTGGGCTCCAAATAACTGTGGACAGTCACTGCAGCCATGAAATTAAAAGACACTTGCTTCTTGAAGAAAACTCGTGATTAACCTACAGAGGGTATTAAAAGCAGAAACATCACTTTGCCAACAAAGGTCCATCTAGTTAAGGCTGTGATTTTCCTGGTAGTCATGTAGGGATGTGAGAATTGGGCCATAAAGAAGGCTGAGGACCAAAGAGTTGATGCTTTCAAACTGTGATGCTGGACAAGACTCTTGAGAGTCCTTTGGACTGCAAGGAGTTTAAGCCAGTCAATCCTAAGGGAAGTCAACCCTGAATATTCATTGGAAGGACTGATGCTGAAGCTGAAGTTCCAATACTTTGGCCACCTGGTGGGCAGAGCCAACTCATTGGAAAAGACCCAGATGCTGGGAAAGATTGAAGGCAGAAGGGGAAGGGGGAAACAGAAGATGAGATAGTTGAATGGCATCACCAACTCAACGGACATGGACAAACCCCTAGGAATAGTGAAAGACAGGGAAGCCTGGTGTGCTGCAGTCCATGGGGTCATAAAATGGTGGACACAACTTAGCGACTGAAAAATCAATCTCTCCTGTACCACATTATTACACAGTACCCACTGTCATCCCCTGTCACAATTTGTTTTTTATAAAATGAAATCTTTTTGCTATGTCTAAGTAGAAAAAGCAGAACTATAGTCAAGAAGGTTCTTTTTTTCTCACTTGAGTGGAACACAAACATCAAAACAAGTAACATGAGTAAGCTGGTGCAAATGATTTTGCACGCTTAATTTGGATATTTTGAGTATGTCAGCTGCCTCCCGCATGGTATAACATTGCTTGTTCTCAGTTAATGTCTTGATTTGATTGCTGTCAACTTCAACTGGCCTACCTGGCCATGGAGCATTGCCCATCAAGAAATCTCCAGCACGAAATTTTGCAAATCACACTTGGATTTATCAGTATACAGCACTTTCTCCATACACTGCACAAATGTTTGAACAAAACGTTCCTAGAGCCATCTTATGGAAAAAGTCAAATGAATATAGTTGTCAACCCAGTAGTTTTGTTCTAAGATACTGCTGGTTTGCCACGCATTTTTTTCCCCCCTTACTGGCTTCATCAGAGCACTTTCAGTTAATTAGCAAGCTTATGTTTGTTTTTTGTTTACGAATCGGTTCTGTTGCTCAATTCAGTCGCTCAGTCGTGTCTGACTCCTTGCGACTCCATGAACCGCAGCATGCCAGGCCTCCCTGTCCATCACCAACTCCCGGAGTCCATCTAAACCCATGTCCATTGAGTCAGTGATGCCATCCAACCATCTCATCCTTGGTCGTCCCCTTCTCCTCCTGCCCTCAAACAGCTGCTCAGTCATGTCCAACTCTTTGTGACCCCATGGACTGCAGCAAGCCAGGCTGCCCTGTCCATCACCAACTCCTGGTGCTTGCTCAAACTCATGTCCATTGAAGCAGTGGTGCCATCCAACCATCTCATCCTCTGTCATCCCCTTCTCCTCCTGCCTTCAGTCTTTCCCATATCAGGGTCTTTTCAAATGAGTCAGTTCTTCACATCAGGCGGCCAAACTATTTCAGTTTCAGCTTCAGCATCAGTCCTTCCAATGAATATTCAGGACTGATTTCTTTTAGGATGGACTGGGTTGATATCCTTACTGTCCAAGGGACTCTCAAGAGTCTCACCAACACCACAGTTCAAAAGCATCAATTCTCGGCACACAGCTTTCTTTATAGTCCATCTCTCACATCCTGGAATGTTAGGTCCATGAATCAAGGCAAATTGGAAGTGGTCAAACAGGAGATGACAAGAGTGAACATCAACATTCTAGGAATCAGCAAACCAAGATGGACTGCAGTGGGTGAATTTAACTCAGATGACCATTATATCTACTACCATGGGTAGGAATCCCTTAGAAGAAATGAAGTAGCCATCATAGTCAACAAAAGATTCTGAAATGCAGTACTTGGATGCAATCTCAAAAACTGCAGAATGATCTCTGTTCATTTCCAAGGCAAACCATTCAATACCACGGTAATCCAAGTATCCGCCCTGACCAGTAGCACTGAAGAAGCTGAAGCTGAACAGTTCTATGAAGACCTACAAGACCTTCCAGAACTAACACCCAAAAAAGATGTCCTTTTCATTTTAGGGGACTGGAATGCAAAAGTAGGAATCAAGAAACACCTGGAGTAACAGGCAAATTTGGCCTTGGTGTACAGAATGAAGCAGGGTAAAGGCTAATAGAGTTCTGCCAAGAAAACGCACTGGTCATAGCAAACACCCTCTTCAACCAGCACAAGAGAAGACGCAACACACGGACATCACCAGATGGTAGATACCGAAATCATATTGATTACATACTTTGCAGCCAAAGATGGAGAAGCTCTATACAGTCAGCAAAAACAAGACCAGGAGCTGACTGTGGCTCAGATCTTGAACTTCTTATTGCCAAATTCAGACTGAAATTGAAGAAAGTGGAGAAAACTACTAGACCATTCAGGTATGATCTAAATCAAATCCCTTATGACTATACAGTGGTAGTGAGAGTTAAGGGACTAGATCTGACAGAGTGCCTGATGAACTATGGACGGAGCTTTGTGACATTGTACAGGAGATAGGAATCAAGACCATCCCCAAGAACAAGAAATGCAAAAAAGCAAAATGTTTGTCTGAGGAGGCCTTACAAATCGCTGTGAACAGAAGGGAAGTGAATAGGAAAGGAGAAAAGGAAAGATATACCCATTTGAGTGCAGAGTTCCAAAGAATATCAAGGAGAGATAAGAAAGCCTTTCTTAGCGATCAATGCAAAGAAATAGAGGAAAACAATAGAATGGGAGAGACTAGAAATCTCTTCAAGAAAATTAGAGATACCAAGGGAATATTTTATGCAAAGATGGGCTCAATAAAGGACAGAAATTGTAGGGAGTTAACAGAAGCCAAAGATATTAAGAAGAGGTGGCAAGAATACTCAGAAGAACTGAACAAAAAAGATCTTCATGACCCAGATAATTACGATGGTGTCATCACTCACCTAGAGCCAGAAATCCTGGAATATGAAGTCAAGTGGGCCTTAGGAAGCATCACTATGAACAAAGCTAGTGAAGGTGATGGAATTCCAGATGAGCTATTTAAAATCCCGGAAGATGATGCTATGAAAGTGCTACATTCAATATGCCAGCAAATTTGGAAAACTCAGCAGTGGCCACAGGACTGGAAAAGGTCAGTTTTCATTCCAATCCTTAAAAAGGCAATCCCAAAGAATGCTCAAACTACTGCACAGTTGCACTCATCTCACAGGCTAGTAAAGTAATGAGCAACATTCTCCAAGCCAGGCGTCAGCAATAAGTGAACCGTGAACTTCCAGATGTTCAAACTGGTTCTAAAAAGGCAGAGGAACCAGAGACCAAATTGCCAGCATCCCCTGGATCATTTTGAAAGCAAGTGAGTTCCAGAAAAACGTCAACTTTTGCTTTATTTACTATGCCAAAGCCTTTGACTGTGTGGATCACAATAAACTGTGGAAAATCCTGAAAGAGATGGGAATACCAGACCACCTGACCTACAACTTGAGAAATCTGTATGCAGGTCAGGAAGCAACAGTTAGAACTAGACATGGAACAACAGACTCGTTCCAAATAGGAAAAGGAGTACATAAAAGCTGTATATTGTCACCCTGCTTATTTAACTTATTTGCAGAATACATCATGAGAAATGTTGGGCAGGAGGAAGCTCAAGCTGGATTTAAGATTACTGGGAGAAATATCAACAACCTCAGATATGCAGATGACACCACCCTGATGACAGAAAGTGAAGAAGAACTAAAGGGCCTCTTGATGAAAGTGAATGAGGAGAGTGAAACAGTTGGCCTAAAGCTCAACATTCAGAAAACTAAGATCAGGGCATCCGGTCCCATCACTTCATGGCAAATAGGTGGGGAAACAGTGGAAACCATGGCTGACTTGATTTTGGGGGGCTCCAAAATCACTGCAGATGGTGATTGCAGCCAGGAAATTAAAAGACGCTTTCTCCTTGGAAAGGAAAGTTATGGCCAACGTAGACAGCATATTAAAAAGCAGAGACATTATTTTGCCAACAAAGATGCATCTAGTCAAAGCTATGATTTTTTCAGTAGTCATGTATGGATGTGAGAGTTGGAGTATAAAGCAAGCTGAGCACCAAAGAATTGATGCTTTTGAACTGTGGTGCTGGAGAAGACTTGTGAGGGTCCCTTGGACTGCAAGAGGTCCAACCAGTCCATCCTAAAGGAGATCAGTCCTGGGTGTTCATTGGAAGGACTGATGTTGAAGCTGAAACTCCAATACTTTGGCCACCTGATGCGAAGAGCTGACTCATTGGAAAAGACGGTGATGCTGGGAACGATTGAGTGCAGGAGGAGAAGGTGACGACAGAGGATGAGATGGTTGGATGGCATCACAGACTCAGTAGACATGGGTTTGTCTGGACTCTGGGAGTTGGTGATGGACACGGAGGCCTAGAGTGCTGCAGTTCATGGGGTCGGAAAGAGTTGCACATGACTGAGTGACTGAACTGAACACTTCCTACATGACTACTGTAAAATCCGTAGTTTTGATTAGACAGACCTTTGTCCATATATTTACTTACCAATAGTGATAGAAAATGACGAATGTTTTAGACTTCATCACATGTTAGATATTCTGACAGATAACCGAGAAAAGTGTGCAGATAATCTTAGATGTCCCCCAGAGTATTCAAATTAAATTAAAATTTTGATAGAGGAATATTAACTTGCAGTCTACATCAAAATCAGGTTAAATAAATAACTAAAACACAAATTTGCATTTAGTGAGCATTTACTATGTCCCAAACTATTTTTGTTCCTTTATGTGTAATAAGTTATTTCATCCTCATAACCTATAACTTGGGTATAATCTCTATTTCAAAGTCAAGGTTAGATAAACTGAGGTATGAGGATAACATTGCTTTTGTAAAAGACAAGGAATACTTTATTGAAGTTAGAAGAATGTAAAAAGGACTGGTTGAAGCACTGGTATTGAGCATTGATCAGTGGGCTCTATGATTAAAGAAGTTTTTGCACTGAATATTGGTTCTGTCAGTCAGTGGTGGCATGACCTAAAAAAGTGTACATTTAGTTCTCATCAAATATAAAGTGTGGATAAAAATATCTCCCTCTCAGGGTCAATGTGAGCATATATATAAAAATGCATAGAAAGTGCAAAGGCCCGTTACAAATGCTCATTACAATTTGGCTTGTTTTGTTCTTATACCAGCTATAATTTTTAGCTTCATAATTTCTATGCCTTGTAGAAAAGGCATAGAAAAGTTCTATGTTTTCAGGTATTTCAAGAATGTTGTCTACTTTTATTTAGAGACAAATTCGAGAAAATCTCTATGGCACTTGAAAAGCACTGAATGGACATTTCTTGTATTGTATTTTATTTTTAAAATCCCTTTCCACATTAAAATAAAAACCTCCTATAACATACCAAATTACAATACTTTAATAATTTTCATTGGCTATTAGTAAGCTCACAAATCTGCTCCTTCAAGAGAAGCAATATCTTATTGTAAAAACTTGATATTTGATAAAGTAATAATGTACCATTTTGACCTAAAGCTTTTCATTAGAATGAGTAGATGTTATGAAATTCAAATTCATCCTAAGTATGTATCATATTGTGTATCTAATTTCTTATACTAAGTACAGTTAATGAATTCCTGACTTTAAAGTTGTTGGTTGTTTTATCATTTTAGTTTTGTTACAGTGGTGGTTGTCTTGAGCTCTCTCAATACAGTCAGTATCAAAGCTGCGACCCAAATATCAAATGCAGAGGACATGGGGTATGTAATTGTTACTCTATTTTATGTATAGTTTTAAAATACATATCATAACATTTTCCAGGATAATAATAAGTTTCAGAATTATGGATGTGGAAATTTCTTTAAAAATTTCAGTTAAACGTAGAAACCAAATTTCACTATTTATACCTGTGTGAACGTTCTATGTATTCTTTCAGATCATTACACACTTCATGAGCTAAAAACTTTTAAACTTTGTACAAAAAAGGCAATATTAAACATAAGGTATTATAATGTTATGTAGAGACTGCATAATTTTGGAAATAGATATATTTAGTGTTACATGTATATCAATTCAGTTCAGATCAGTCACTCAGTCATGTCCAACTCTTTGTGACCCCAAGGACTGCAGCACGCCAGGCCTCCCTGTCCATCACCAACTCCCACAGTTTAATCAAACTCATATCCATTGAGTCAGTGATGCCATGCAACCATCTCACCCTCTGTCATCACCTTCATCTCCCATGTTCAATCTTTCCTAGCATCTGGGTCTTTTCCAGTTAATCAGTTCTTCACAACAGGTGACCAAAATATCAGAGTTTCAGCTCCAGCATCAGTTCTTCCAGTGAACATTCAGTACTAATTTCCTTTAGGACGAAATTGTTGGATCTCCTTGCAGTCCAAGGGACTCACAAGAGTCTTCTCCAACACCACAGTTCAAAAGGATCAATTCTTCGGCACTCAGCTTTCTTTGTAGTCCAACTCTCATATCCATACATGACCACTGAAAAAACCATAGCTTTGACTAGATGGACCGTTGTTGGCAAAGTAATGTCTCTGCTTTTTAATATGTTGTCTGGGTTGGTCATAACTTTTCTTGCAAGGAGCCAGCGTCTTTTAATTTCATGGCTGCAGTCACCATCTGCAGTGATTTTGGAGTCCCCCAAAAATAGTCTGTCACTGTTTCCACTGATGCCCCATATATTTGTCATGAAGTGATGGGACCAGAGGCCATGATCTTAGTTTACTGAATGTTGAGTTTTAAGCAAACTTTTTCACTCTCCTTTTTCACTTTCATCAAGAGTCTCTTTAGTTCTTTTTGCTTTCTGCCATAAGAGTGGTGTCATCTGCATATCTGAGGTTATTGATATTTCTCTTGGCAATATTGACTCCAGCTTGTGCTTCATCCAGTTCAGCATTTCTCATGAGGTACTCTGCATATAAGTTAAGTAAGCAGGGTGACAATATACAGCCTTGACATACTCCTTTCCTGACTTGGAACCTGTGTGTTGTTCCATGTCCATTTCTGTTGCTGTATTGACCTGCATACAGATTTCTCAGGGGGCAGGTCAGCTGTTCTGGTATTCCCATCTCTTTCAGAATTTTCCACAGTTTATTGTGATCCACACAGTCAAAGGCGTTGGCATAGTCAATAAAGCAAAAGTAAATGTTTTTCTGGAACTCTCTTGCTTTTTCAGTTATTCAACAGATGTTGGTAATTTGATCTCTGATTCCTCTTCCTTTCTAAATCAAGCTTGAACTTTTGGAAGTTCACAGTTCATTTACTGTTGAAGCCTGACTTGGGGCATTTTGAGCATTACTTTGTTAGCATGTGAGATGAGTGCAATTATGTGGTAGTTTGAGCATTCTTTGGCATTGCCTTTCTTTGGGGTTGGAATGAAAACTGACCTTTTCCAGTCCTGTGGCCACTGCTGAGTTTTCCAAATTTGCTGGCATATTGAGTGCAGCACTTTCACAGCATCTTCTTTTGGGATTTGAAATAACTCAACTGGAATTCCATCACCTCCACTAGCTTTGTTCGTAGTGATGCTTCCTGAGGCCCACTTGACTTCACATTCCAGGATGTCTGGTTCTAGGTGAGTGGTCACACCATCATGATTATCTGGGTCATGAAGATCTTTTTTGCAAGGTTCTTCTGTGTATTCTTACCACCTCTTCTTAATGTCTTCTGCTTCTGTTAGGTCCATACCATTTCTTTCCTTTATTGTGCCCATCTTTGCATGATTATTTCCTTTTGTTTCTCTAATTGTCTTGAAGAGATCTCTAGTCTTTCCCATTCTATTGTTTTCCTCTGTTTCTTTGCATTGATCGCTGAGAAAGGCTTTCTTATCTCTCCTTGATATTCTTTGGAACTCTGCATTCAAATGGATATATCTTTCCCTTTCTCCTTTGCCTTTAGCTTCTCTTCTTTTCTCAGCTATTTGTAAGGCCTCCTCAGACAGCCATTTTGCCCTTTTGCATTTCTTTTTCTTGGGGATGATTTTGAACACTGCCTCCTTTACAATATCATGAACCTTTATCCATAGTTCTTCAGGCACTCTGCATATCAAATCTAATCCCTTCAATCTATTTGTCTCTTCCCCTGTATAGTCATAAGGGATTTGATTTAGGTCATACCTGAATGGTCTAATGATTTTCTACAGTTTCTTCAATTTCAGTCTGAACTTGACAATAAGGAGCTCATGATCTCAGCCACAGTCAACTCCCGGTCTTGTTTTTGCTGACTGTATAGAGCTTCTCCATCTTTGACTGCAATGAATCTAATCAATCTGGTTTTGGTATTGACTCCATATGTAGAGTCTTCTCTTGTGGTGTTGGAAGAGGGAGTTTGCTATGACCAGTGCCTGCTCTTTGCAAAACTCTGTTAGCCTTTGTCCTGCTTCATTCCAAGGCCGGATTTTCTCATTACTCCAGTTATTTCTTGACTTCTTACTTTTGCTTTCCAGTCCCTATGATGAAAATGACATCTTTTTTCGGTATTAGTTCTAGAAGGTCCTGTAGGTCTTCATAGAACTGTTCAACTTCAGCTTCTTCAGCATTACTGGTTGGGGCATATACTTGGATTACTCTGATACTGAATGGTTTGCATTGGAAATGAACAGAGATCATTCTGCTATTTTGAGACTGCATCCAAGTACTGCATTTCGGACTCTTTTGTTGGCTATGATAGCTACTCCATTTCTTCTAAAGGATTCTTGCCCACAGTAGTAGATATAATGGTCATCTGAGTTAAATGCACACATTCCAGTCCATTTTCATTCACTGATTCCTAAAATATCGACGTTCACTCTTGCCATCTCCTGTTTGGCCACTTCCAATTTGCCTTGATTCATGGACCTAATATTCCAAGTTCCTATGCAGTATTACTCTTTATAGCATCGGACTTTACTTCCATCACCAGTCATATCCACAACTGGGTATTGTTTTTGCTTTGGCTCCATCTCTTCATTCTTTCTGGAGTTAGTATATACATGTATACATTTATACATAAATGTAAATACTGCTTATAACTGAATGCATGACTCTGATGCTGGGAAAGATTGTGAAGGCAGAAAGAGAAGGGGATGACAGAGGATGAGATGGTTGGATGGCATCACCAACTCAATGGACAAGAGTTTGAGCAAGCTCCAGGTATTGGTGAAGGACAGAGAAGCCTGGTGTGTTTCAGTCCATGGGGTTGGACACGAGTGAGTGACTGAACTGACCTGAATTGAACTGATAACTGCTATATACTAAATACTCACAAACTTTATTTCTATTACACATTACTCACAATCTAATATATTTTTGACAACAGAGTTCCTTGTCCATTGAAATCTGTCTCAGATCAGTGACTTCAATTTATTCTTCTCTATGGTTCTTTTGTATTTGAAGTAATTCACTGATGACTTTTGGATAATATTGGATTTTTATTTAACTGTTGTAAATAGTGGTACAGTGGACACTGTTGTACGTTCACCTTGCAGAGTTATTTGATTTCATAAATTGATTGCCTTGAAATCTGATGGGCCAAATATATGCATAATTTGAATTTAATAAATATTGCATGTCTTTAGGAAATACTATATCGGTTTTTCTTCACCTACCAGGAGTGAAAACATTTCTTCAAATTCAGGCCAGATGAGCTTCTTAGTTTACTAATATCTTCTCACATGCTAAATTTATTGCTAATTTGCATTTTTAAATTAATAGTAGAGTTTCAGTGTGTCTGATCACATTTTCCATTTGCACTTTTATCTGTCTATCCAATGTGAAATCATCACCTGAATTATAGAAATTCTGTGCCCTATTTAAGATTTTCTAAGCATGCATTTAGCTTTAAAATGGTAGCTAGTATCTCCCATTATCTTGATGCTTCATACTTTCTATAGTAATCCTGGAGAAATTGACCTGTCTGTGTGTCTTGTATCAAAATTTACCTCCTTTTTACACACCTATTATTTAAAATTTCTTTGATGTTCCATTCCCTTTTTATTTAATTTCAATTTAATTTTGCCTGAACTTACCCCAAGATTCCCTATTCTGCTTCTGACCCATCTTTTGATTCATCCATAAGGTCATATCTGTAAATATATTCTAGCCTTCCTCTGCTGTGCTGTGCTGTGCTTAGTTGCTCGGTCATGTCCGACTCTTTGTGACCCCATGGACAATAGCCTGCCAGGCTCCTCTGTCCTTGGGGATTATCCAGGCAAGAATACTGGAGTGAGTTTCCATGCCCTCCTCCAGGGGATTTTCCCAACCTAGGGATCGAACCTGGGTCTGCCGCATTGCAGGCCTAATTCTTTACCGTCTGAGCTACAAGGGAAGCCCAAGAATACTGGAATGGGTAGCCTATCCCTTCTCCAGGGGATCCTCCCAATCCAAAAACTGAACCGGGATCTCCTGCATTGCAGGTGGATTCTTCACTAGCTGAGCTACCAGGGAAACCCCCTAGCCTTCCTATTTTCTAGCAAAATCAATTTTTCCAACTGCACCTGAATAAGTAAGCTTTGCCCTTTAGTTTTCTCCCCATGTTTTGTAAAAGTTGACTCTTAGAACAGTTTTATAAAATATCTGGCATAATTCATAAAAAATTCAACTCCTGCTATAATTTTTAGCTTCATAATTTCTCTGTCTTTTTAGAAGAGACAGGTGTATCAAGAATGTTGTCTACTTTTATTGAAGACATAAATTAGAGAAACCCTCTGTAGCATTTAAAAAGCATTGAATGGACATTTCTTGCATTGCATTCTATTTTATAGTTATTTTCCACATTGAAATAAAAACAGTCTGTAACATACCAAATTGCATTACTTTAATCATTTGCTTTGGCTCACAATCAATACTAATCCATTTAATGTTTATATGACATAAAAAATGGTCTTCTTTATTTTGGTTTCATTCCAGGTTTGCAATTCTCGCTTAAATTGTCACTGTGATGCTGGATATGTGCCCCCAGATTGTTTGGATACACCCTCATCGCCAGGAGGAAGTATTGATGATGGATTTTGGAGTCTAGGCGACGATATATGTTAGTAACTAAATGACTGCTCCAACAGAGTCTTCTGTATCCTTACAGCCCCACTGTCTATGTGGCTATTAAGCAGTGAACATGTGGAAAATGCAATCAAGGAACTAACATTTTCATTTTATTTTACCTAATTACAAGTAAACGGTCACTTTGTAGTGCTATTATATATAGCACAGCTATAGATTATGTTCTCAATCATAATGTTGTATGTGCTTTTAATTCAAATCTAGCCATGAACATTTTAATATGTCATGTTAATTTTAACCATGGTTTCCCAGATTTTTTTTTATTTATACAGCAGTTTTCTAGATTTGTTGCTGTTCAGTTACATTTGACTCTTAGGCGATCCCATGAACTGCATCACTGCCAGGCTTCCCCGTCCTTCACTAGCTCCTAGAGTTTGCTCACATTCATGTCCACTGAGTCAGTAATGGCATCCAACCATCTCATCTTTTGTTGCCCCCTTCTCCTCTTGCCTTCAATCTTTCCCAGTATCAGATCTTTTCCAACAAGTAGGCTCTTCACATCAGGTGGCCAAACTATTGCAACTTTAGCATCAGTCCTTCCAGTGAATATTCAGGGTTGATTTCCTTTAGGATTGACTGGTTTGCTCTCCTTGCTGTCCAAGGGACTCTCAAGAGTCTCCTCCAGCACCACAACTCGAAAGCATCAATTCTTCAGCACTCAGCCATCTTTATGGTCCAACTCTCATATCCGTACATGACTACTGGAAAAACAATTGTTTTGACTAGATGTACCTTTGTCCACAAATTGATGTCTCTGCTTTTTAATACCCTGTCTAGGTGTGTCATAACTTTTCTTCCAAGGATCAAGTATCTTTTAATCTCATGACTGCTGTCACCATCCCCAGTGATTTTGGAGCCCAAAGAAAGAAAATCTGTCACTGTTACCACTTTTTCCCCTTCTATTTGGCATGAAGTGATAGGCCCAGATGCCATGATCTTTGTTATCTGAATGTTGAGCTTTAAGCCAACTCTTTCACTGTCATCAAGAAGTTCATTAGTTCCTCTTCACTTTCTGCTGTTGGAATGGTATCATCTGCATAGGTGAGGTTGTTGATATTTCCTCCAGCGAGAGAGATTCTTGATTCCAACTTGTGATTCATCCATCCCAGCATTTTGCATGATGTACTCTGCATATACGTTAAAAGCTTTTTTTTTCTTTTTTGCTTGTTTAATATTAAAGGCTAGTATTTAAAATGTCATGCTACACAAGGGAAAATAAAGCTTGGATCCATATACAAAAGTTATTGAAAACCAGATGTTTTTAAATTTATTTTTTAATTGGAGTATAATTGCTTTCCAATATTGTGTTAGTTTCTGCTGTACAACAATATGAGTCAGCTATAAGTATACATATATCCCTTCCCTCTTGAGCTTCCCTCTCATCTCCACACCTCTAGGTCATCACAGAGGCGCGAGCTGAGCTTTCTGTGATGTACGGCAGCTTGGTAAATTATTTTGAATCAACATATAATTGGATTGCACCTGTGTTTCAGTGGCACAGATTCTTTTGTCGTTTTGAGAGGGCATTAAATTTGTTTACACTTAATATCATGAGGTGGTGCAATGGTAAAGAATACACCTGCCAATGCAGGAGATGCAAGAGAGGTAGGTTCAATCCATCAGAGGGGAAGATCCACTGAGAAGGGAATGGCAACCCACTCCAGTATTCTTGTCTGAAAAATTCAATGGACAAAATAACCTGGCAAGCTACAGTCCATGGGGTCGCAAAGATTTAGACAACTGAGTGACTGAGCATGCCCATGAATACACACAGTATCATCATAATTGGTTTGGTGGTAATTTTGATTGCTTGGTTTATATGGTTTTTTTTATTTTAATTTTCTGGTTTATTCCTTTTGCTTATTTGGACCAATTGGCCATAGATTTATTTTTGTAGTTTTATGCAATATCTTTATAACAACAAGAGGAATATCAATTTTTTTAAATTAATGCAATAAAAATTAAAGCAATATCACTCTATACATTTGTTATGTAAATTTAACCTTATCTATTATTACTCTTTCTTTTTAATTAGCCTTAGTTATATATGTAATTTTCACTAAATAATTTTTAAAATATTTCTTTTTTTGGTCTTAGATACTAGTCTTTAATTTTACACAAAGCAGTGCAAAATAAGGCAGTTCCCCAAAGGGTGACTTGGAACTAGAAAATCCATGCTGAGAGTGAGAGTATTAGTGTTAGTTGCTAAGTCATGTCTGACTTTTTGCAACCCCATGGAGCCTGCCAGGTTCCTGTGTCCATGGGATTTCCTAGGCAAGAATATTGGAGTGGGTAGCCATTCCTTTCTCCAGGGGAGGTCTGTTGTTTTTTGTTTTTTTTTTCTCTATTTTTTAAACAAAGGAATCTGTTAGATGGTAATATCAACCCAATATATTCTAAATAGCAGTGCAGTATGATAGGAATATGATAGTATAATAGAATGAAATACATTAGAATGTAGCACATAAATATTAAATATACATATAAAGATTAAATTACATATATTTAAGGGAAATATATAATGCACTTTGGGGTATAGTCACAGAAGTTTGGGAAGCACTTTTAAGTTTAAATTTATTTGTTCTATGATTATATTATTTAAATTCCAAATTTTTATAATTCAAATTACTAAAATGATTTATATCACCTTTCAAAAGTTAAAAGATATTGTTATGTCTTCAGCTAAAACTACAGACTT
This sequence comes from Cervus canadensis, assembly GCF_019320065.1. NCBI lineage: Eukaryota > Metazoa > Chordata > Mammalia > Artiodactyla > Cervidae > Cervus > Cervus canadensis. The sequence goes on along the minus strand of NC_057416.1, from coordinate 32,530,468 downwards.
GATAAAACCACGTGGTGCCTCTCAAAAAAATAACCTTATGATCAGTCTCTACGTTTTCCTACCTTTCTTCATTTTAACTGCTATCATTGCTCTTAAATGGAATAAAATGAAGATATTTTGGAACAAAGAGGGAACAATAAGTGGGGAGTAAGTAAACACTTTTTAAATATTTAATATCTGAAAGGCTTTATGAGAAAATACAAATGTTATTCAGAATATTATAAATAGGAACTCGTGGCTCAGAGGTTAAAGCATGTGCCTGCAATGCGGGAGACCTGGGTTTGATCCCTGGGTCAGGAAGATCCCCTGGATAAGGAAATGGCAACTCACTCCAGTATTCTTGCCTGGAGAATCCCATGGATGGAGGAGCCTGGTGGGCTACAGTCCACGGGGTCGCAAAGAGTCGGACACGACTGAGTGACTTCACTTTCACTTTCACTATGGATTGGCTTAATGCCTGTGCCTGTGTGTGCCTGTGCGTGTGTTCTTAGTCTCTCAGTCGTGTCTGACACTTTGTGACCTCATGGACTGTAGCCCGCCCAGGCTCCTCTTTTCATGGGGATTCTCCTGGCAGGAATACTGGAGTGATTGGCCATGCCCTCCTGCAGGGTATCTTCCCAACCCAGAGAACTGAACAGGGGCCTCCAGCACCAAGGGCTTCCCTTATGGCTCAGCAGGTAAAGAATCCGCATGCAATGCGGGAGACCTGGGTTTGATCCCTGGGTTGGGAAGATCCCCTGGAGAAGGGAAAGGCTCCAGGACTCTGGCCTGGAAAATTCCATGAACAGTATAGGCCATGGGGTCGCAAAGAGTCGGACTTGACTGAGCGACTTTCACTTTCACTCCTGCACTTCAGGCAGATTCTTTACCATTTGGGCCACCAAATGGTGGCTTATAAGTCACTTATAATGCTTATAAGCCTACCAAATGTTTAGAAATATACCAGATCTTTTTTTCAAACTTTAGGCACATGGATATCCTTCATGTCCATATAGGCCCAGGAACAACTGAATTTACTCAGTAAATCCTCAGTATCTTTCTAGTAGAAAGTCATGTTGGCAATAATTGCTTTTGAGGGTTCTGTCCACTTCCTAAGCAACCCCATTTTCCTTGTCTTGACATTTGGTAGTGCCAAGAAGCTAGAAAATGCTGGAAGGTAAAAGACTTCCAGAAAAACAACTATTTCTGCTTTATTGACTCTGCCAAAGCTTTTGACAGTATGGATCACAATAAACTGTGGAAAATTCTTAAAGAGATGGGAATACCAGACCATCTGACCTGCCTCTTGAGAAACCTGTATGCAGGTCAGGAAACAACAATTAGAACTGAATATGGAACAACAGATTTTACCAAATAGGAAAAGGAGTACGTCAAGGTTGCATATCGTCACCATGCTTATTTAATTTATATGCACAGTACATCGTGAGAAATGCTGGGCTGGATGAAGCTCAAGCTGGAATCAAGATTGCCGGGAGAAATAATAACCTCAGATATGCAGATGACACCACCCTTATGGCAGAAAGTGAAGAAGAACAAAAGAGCCTCTTGATGAAATTGAAAGAGGAGAGTGGAAAAGTTGGCTTAAAACTGAACATTCAGAAAACTAAGATCATGGCATCTGGTCCCATCACTTCATGGGAAATAGATGGAGAAACAGTGTCAGACTTTATTTTTCTGGGCTCCAGAATCACTGCAGATGGTGATTGCAGCCATGAAATTAAAAGACACTTATGCCTAGGAAGGAAAGTTATGACCAACCTAGACAGCATATTAAAAAGCAGAAACATTACTTTGTCAACAAAGGTCCATCTAGTCGAGGCTATGATTTTTCAGGAGTCATGTATGGATGTGAGAGTTGGACTATAAAGAAAGCTGAGTGCCAAAGAATGGATGCTTTTGAACTGTGGTGTTGGAGAAGACTCTTGAGAGTCCCTTGGACTGCAAGGAGATCCAACCAGTCCATCCTAAAGGAGATCAGCCCTGGGTGTTCATTGGAAGAACTGATGTTGAAGCTGAAACTCCAATACTTTGGCCAACTAATGCAAAGAGCTGACTCATTTGAAAAGACCTTCATGCTAGGAAAGATTGGGGGTGGGAAGAGAAGGGGATGACAGAGGATGAGATGGTTGGATGGCATCACGAACTCAATGGACATGAGTTTGGGTAAACCCCAGGAATTCGTGATGGACAGGGAGGCCTGATGTGCTGCAGTGCATGGGGTCACAAAGAGTCAGACACGACTGAGCGACTGAACTGAACTGAACTGAATGATGAATAGAGACGGGGCAGCACAGAATATGGGGCCGGAGACAATAAATTGAGATGGAGCGGCACAGAATATATGGGGCCAGTGATGATGAATTGGAATTGGTGATGGACAGGGAAGCCTAGCGTGCTGCAGTCCATGGGGTCGCAAAGATTCGAACACGACTGAGTGGCTGAACTAAACTGAATAATGATGAATAAAGATGGGGCAGCATAGAATATGGGGAAGGTGAGAAAATATAAGATCACAAAGAGTAAGGGAAAGCACATATGAAGGACATGGCCTATGTTACACGAAATTAATATTGCTCATGTGTCTCTGAAATTAGAGTTAAGGTACTTGTTCAGTTTTTCCTTTTTTTACAACAGAATTTAATTCTCTTTTAAAAATGAGGTATAATTACCATATATGATATTAGTTTCATGTGTATAATACTTTATATATAATGTAAAATGATCATAGTAACTCTAGTTAACATTTGTTACATAGTTGCAAATTTTTTATTTTTCTTCTGATGAGGTCTTTTAAGATCTGCTCTTTTAGAAAGTTTCATATATGCAGTTAGTTATTATTGACTATAGTCAACATGCTGTCCATTACATCCTCAATGACATTTATTTTTTAATTAGAAGTTGTACCTTTTGAACTTATTTACCCATTTTGCTCATCCCCACTCCAACCCATTACATATGGCAACCACCAATCTGTTCTCTGTATCTATGTGGTTTTTGTTTGTTTGTTTTGGTTTTTTTAGATCTACATATAAATGGGATCGAACGTTGTCTTTCTCTGTCTGAACTTATTTCACATTCATACAGCTTTCTTTTACTGTAGCACAAGTATAGTTCACAATTTGCTTAGTAAATATTTAGGAAGACGAGAATGCAGAAGTAAGTATAAAGAAGTGGGTCTCATTTCTCCATAAAAGTAAATCATTTTTGTTTCTCATATGTTTATCAGAGATAAAATGTTATAAAATTTCTATCAGCACTTCTGCTTACCAAGTAAGTTAATCTTAGTTATGAACATGTTAGCAGCAACCAATAAATTCAGGGCAGTATTCTGCATGATTCATATGTGAATTTATATAATCATTCAATTGTTATAAGTTGATTTAATCAAATATTTGGCATAAGTCTTCCTGGGCTCTTATTTAAGACACCTACGAAAAATCTGAATAGTTGCAAAGCTGAACCTAACTTCTGGAGGAAATGGTATACTTAGATATCACTGACCATAAATAACAAGATCTGCCTAAGTTTCAAGAGCATCAGTCAGTTGTTTCAGGGCTACAAGGGCAGGCAATGATGTAGGGCTGAAACACAAATGGGTAGCAAGGAACCGGATGCCTGTGAACCTGGTCATTCTCTCCGTCACCCAAAGGCTTTGATGACTGACATCATCTCTTCTTGTCCATGTCCATTCTCTCCAAAATAACTGCTCTGCTTACACACGGCCCAGAGTACCGCTCTCAACCATTCTAGTTTCATTTTCAAGCAAAAATCCTAGTAGTCTCTCAAAACCAGTATCTGTTAGTTCAGTTCAGTCTAGTTCAGTCGCTCAATCGTGTCCGACTCTTTGCGACCCCATGAATCGCAGCATGCCAAGCCTCCCTGTCCATCACCAACTTCCAGAGTTTACGCAATCTCATGTCCATCGCGTCGGTGATGCCATCCAGCCATCTCATCTTCTGTCGTTCCCTTCTCCTCCTGCCCCTAATCCCTCCCAGCACCAGGGTCTTTTCCAATGAGTCAGCTCTTCACATCAGGTGGCCAAAGTATTGGAGTTTCAGCTTCAGCATCAGTCCTTCTGATGAACACCCAGGACTGATCTCCTTTAGGATGGACTGGTTGGATCTCCTTGCAGTCCAAGGGACTCTCAAGAGTCTTCTCCAGCACCACAGTTCAAAAGCATCAATTTTTCCATGCTCAGCTTTCTGCATAGTCCAACTCTTACATCCATACATGACTACTGGAAAAACCATAGCCTTCACTAGATGGACCTTTGTTGGCAAAGTAATGTCTCTGCTTTTCAATATGCTGTCTAGGTTGGTCATAACTTTCCTTCCCAGCAGTAAGCATCTTTTAATTTCCTGGCTGCAATCACCATCTGCAGTGATTTTGGAGCCCCAAAAAATAAAGTCTGACACTGTTTCCACTGTTTCCCCGTCTATTTCCCATGAAGTGATGGGACCAGATGCCATGATCTTAGTTTTCTGAATACTTTAAACCAACTTTTTCACTCTCCTTTTTCACTTTCACCAAGAGGTTTTTTAGTTCCTCTTCACTTTCTGCCATAAGGGTGGTGTCATCTGCATATCTGAGGTTATTGCTATTTCTCCAGGCAATCTTGATTCCAGTTTGTGCTTCTTCCAGCCCAGCGTTTCTCATGATGTACTCTGCATATAAATTAAATAAGCAGGGTGACAATATACAGCCTTGACATACTCCTTTTCCTATTTGGAACCAGTCTGTTGTTCCATGTCCAGTTCTAGCTCTTGCTTCCTAACCTGCATATAGGTTTCTCAAGAGGCAGGTCAGATGGTCTGGCATTTCCTTCTATTTCAGAATTTTCCACAGTTTATCATTTAGATAACAGACATCAAGAGACAGAAATAAATAGCTGTGCAAATATATCTAATTTAAACAAGCGTCCTGTTGGGATTTATAACCCCAAGTTAGATGTTGAAACCTGATTTTTACCATCTGTAGCCAAAGAATTGTAGCCATTACAAGGAAACTTTACACCATAATATTACTCTTCAACAAGAACTGAGTGTATAGGAGCCAAAGGAAAAATGGAGGCTGTGTGACTACTACAAAGTGTAAACAGACATAACTGAAAGGGAGGCCTCAGTAAGGAGCTCATTAACAGAAGTGAGATAATTATTCACATAGTTGTTTGATAGAAATAATATAATTGAAGTCATGATAACTTAAGAATTCATGTGTAAATTGTCTTTAACTTTTGAGAAGCATTATCATAGATATTTTAATATTTCATCCTGTCTTCCATGTTGATAATGTAGAGAAGAGTAATAGATGGACTTAATTTTGAAATTTTTAAAATGCTTAACATTTTTTTTAACTTTTTATTTTATGTTGGAGTATAACAGATTAACAATGTTGTAATAGTTTCAGCTAGACAGCAAAGGGACTTGGCCATATATATACATGTATCTATTCTCCCCCAAACTCCCCTCCCATCCAGGCTGCCACATAACATTGAGCAGAGCTCAATGTGCTATACAGTAGGACCTACTTGGTTATCCATTTTAAATACAGCAGTGTGTACATATCCATCCCAAATTCCCTATCTGGGCTTTCCCCTCATCCTTCCCCCCTGGAAGCCATAAGTTCGTTCTCTAAGTCTGTAAGACTGTATCTGTTTGTAAATAAGTTCATTTAGACACTGAACTTAAAGGATGTCATACAATATTTTTCCTTCTCTGTCTGACTTACTTCACATAAGATGACAATCTCTAGGTCCATCCAAAATGCTGCAAATTGCTTAATTTCTTTCTTTTTGATGGCTGAGTAAAATATCCCATTGTATATATGTTCCACATTTTCTTTATCCATTCTTCTGTTGATGTATATTTAGGTTGTATCCATATCTTTGCTGTTGTAAATAGTGCTACAAGGAAAAATATCTGCAAATCAATCAGTGTGAAGTACCACACTAACAAAGTGAATAATAAAAGCCATATGATCATCTCAGTATATGCCACAAAACCTTTCGACAAACTCAACACCATTTATGAAAAAAGCTCTCCAGAAAGTGGGGATAGAGGAAACATATCTCAAAATAATAAAGACCATATATGAAAAACCTACAGCTAACATCATATGCAACTGTTAAAAGCTGAAAGCCTTTCCTCTAAGATCAGGAAGAAGACAAGGATGTCCACTGTCACCACTTTTATTCAACAGTTTTGGAAGTTCTAGCTATGGCAATCAGAGAAGAAAAAGAAATAAAGGGAATCTTAATTGGAAAGCAAGAAGTTCAACTGTCACTGTTTGCAGATGACCTGATGCTCTACATAGAAGATCTTAAAGATGCTATGACAAAACTACTAGAGCTCATCAATGAATTTGTTAAAGTTGCAAGTTACAAAATTAATACACAGAAATCTCTTGCATTTATATACACTAACAATGAAAGATCAGAAAGAAAAATTCAAGAAAAAATTTAATTGACTATCACATCACAAAAATAAAATACCTAAGAATAAACCTATCTAAGGAGAAAAATGACCTATACTCCTTAAACTATAAGATGCTGATGAAAGAAATTGAAGAAAACAGAAACAGATGTAAACACATACCATGTTTATGAATTGGAAAAGTCAATAATGATTTAGATAATTCTTTAAATTAGTCACAAAAATAAGTTTAACATATTTAAAAGTTAGGCTACCATTGGTAAATATACACCAGTAGGATATATGATCCCTGAATGGGATATAGGAAGAAAAGTAGATATTGGCACATATAAACTGAGTAATTAGTAAAAGTCTAGCTGTTTTTGTTTTCTTGAGTCTATTTAAGATTACAGTGCTTCCTAACCTTAAAACAATTCTATTTCTTTCATACAGATCTCCATCAGAAATCAGCAGTAGTAACAGCAATCAGTCTTACAGGTAAAGGTGAAGTAAAATAGTCAAATTATTAATAAAATGATATAATTCATTAAATGTATAAAAATATTTTAACTACTTCAGTATAGGAAATATATTATTTCCATTTATTGTTTCCAATTATTTCATCATTTTGATACCCAGTCGTTACTATCATATACTAAAAGAAAGACTAAAACAAAGCATTTGGTGTTGATATTACTTTATACTTCTATAGAAACATTTCATGTTACCTCACATTATCCAGATTCATTAGCCACAAGTTTTGTAAAAAGAAATGACTTTAAAGAGATTTTAAGTGCATTCTTAAAATATTTATGAGCAATCATGTATTTGTTTGGTGTATTTAAGACACCAGTCTGTGTTAACAAATTGTCTAAATGAGAGTTTTACACACATTGTCTCCCAACATTTGTATTTCTTCCTCATTAACTCCCTGGGTATTGGTCTCCTTATTTTAGAAATAAGAAAACAGATATAAAGAATGTAAGTAATTCCCCACTTGTATAGAATGGTAGTAAGTTTTTGAGTTTGAGATAATCAGACTCCAGGGTTGAGACTCTTAAAAGTGAAAGTGTTAGTCACTCAGTTGTGTGCGACTCTGCGACCCCATGGACTGTAGCCTGCCAGGCTCCTCTGTCCTTGGAAGTCTCCAGGCAAGAAATCTCCCCTGCAGGGAAGGGGTAGCCATTTCCTTCTCCAGGGTATTCACTACCCAGGGATCAAGTCCAGGTCTCCTGCATTACAGGTGGATTCTTTACCATCTGAGCCACCAGCAAAGTCCTGAAACTCTTAAGAACTCCACAACTTTGCCACATATTTTCTGATATAAGACTGGGGATGGGAATGGTATTTACATTTATTGAGGACCCAGTAGATGCCAGGCAAATGCTAAAATGTGCTCACTCTCCAAGGCAGAAGAATAATTCTTTATAAGACGAGATAAAGAAGGCTTTGGTATATTGTGTTAATATTCCTAAATCAAATGCATAAAGAAATCATAATATATGATATTTCACATATTAGACATCACTGGGAGTAAATGAAAAAACTCAGAAACTCTTCTAAGAATGAGATCACAAGTTCATCTCCTTACTTACCTGCCATATGTGACCATGATGGAGAATAAAGTCAGTGGATCTCTATTTCCTTTTCTGCCACCAAAGAAAATATTTATAACTCGTAGCCTCAATGTAAAGTACTCTTATTTCTGCCTAGAGTAGCCTCTACCTCTTCTCTCAGCAAGTTATTAAAAGCCCACATCTTAGGTGACGATTTTGGCCCTTGGCTGTCTTCTTCTCATGTCCTACAATCGTCGTTTTGCCATGATGCTGAGTGCCTTCACCTGCACTCCTCACCTCCACACAACTTCACTCATTTTCTCCTGGAGCGATACACTGAGTTCTCCATCTCCTGGATTGTTTTTCCAACTCAAGTCATAGCTTCAATCTCATGCTTTCATTTGCTTTTTTTTCCCTATTTCTCACAGTCTTCTACTGCCAGCTATACTTTATGGTTATATTAAGGACTTGCCTCCAGAATTTGACACATTCATTCCATAAACGTATTTTATAAGTTGATTGTAAAGTGTGCTGAAAGGTAATTCATTATATGGAAAAGATGAGAGAAGGAGGAACTGAGGAGCAATTTTAAATATGGCCGACTGAGTAGGCCCTGTTGAGCAAGTGATGTGTCAGTGATGAATTGAAGGGAGGTACAAATAATTATGCAGTTTAGATGTTTGAAAGGAGTCACCTGGGTCAACTCACAGAAGGTTTTTATTTGGATGCAGGGCAACAAGAGAGGAATACAGGCATACACTGGGGGCCAGAGAGACACCTCCGGCACAAAGTTCCTTATTTTAAATTGTAAACAGTCCATCATAAATCCAACTGGCCTTATCTTAGCCAAAAGAGAAGACAGGTATTCAGGCTTTCCCACAGGCAAAGACAGAGCTTCCCACAGGTAGATTCACAGCTCCACTGCAGCTGGAAACCACCTCTCTCTCACCCAGGCATCGAGCTGGCAGGGATATCCATGCATGCACCCGGGTAGGAGCTTTTCAAGCACATGAATGATCCAATGGAAAAAAACAAACAAACAAACAAAAAAAAAACCTCAGGACTGATCCAGGAGAGAAAGGATGTTACCTCATACCAGGGATGGTAAAGATGATCTTAGGAATACATCTTGAATGTGAACCAATAGAGTGAGTTGACAGTTTGGATGTAGAGTATAAGAAACAGTGCTTAATGACCCAGAGGGATGGGATGGGGAGGGAGGTGGGAGGGGAGTTCAGGATGGGGAACAGATGTAAATCCATGGCTCATTCATGTCAATGTATGGCAAAAACCACTACAATATTGTAAAGTAATTACCCTCCAACTAATAAAAATAAATGAAAAAAAGAAAAAGAAAGAAAAGAAACAGTGCTTAAGTGATGTTCATTGCTTTTAGAGCAGGAAGACAGCAAGGCTACATAGTTAACCCAGAGCTCTCTGTTCCTAAATGTATGCTCTTAAAATACTAAAAGAAAATTTACTTTACAGCTTACGGATGATGAAAGAGAAGATCTGCGTAGGTAATCATGAGCCAAGACAGGTGTCTGATATGCCATGAAAGAAAGGTTACATTTTCTCATTTATCTGAATAGGAATGTAGTTGCAGTATTTTTGAAGTGGTAAAGGAGGATTTAGCATGATATGGTCTGCTTTTTACAAGTTTCACTGGGATAAATTAGGAGAAAATGCAGTCAGATTTAGTCAAAATGGAGACTAGTGAAACAAAATGAACAGTAAATTTGTGAAGAAGGCAGGACTGGATAAGATGAAAGAATAGCAAAGTGTTGAGAGACCTAACAGGAGTAGACTTGGTTGAAGTGCTGACTGGCTGGATGTACTTGGTTTAGAATAAAAGAGATCTACAAAGACTTAAACAGTCTGACACAATGGATAATGATATATTTTACTATTGATGTAATGTATAGCAAGTGAGAACCAGTTTGGTGTTGGAGTGATGAAGTAGAAGGGAGTAGAAAAGAGTTCATTTTGAAGATATGTATGTGGGACACCTGTCGGAGAGGCACAGAGGACAACTGGAAGTTTTCTTCCTCTGTATATAAAAACAGAGAAAATAATCATTATTAATAATAATGATTATTATTCCCTCTTCACAGGTTGTCATGATTTTCTTTGACCCATGTATAACTTGTGTAAATGAGACATATATTAACACTAGTTTATACCATTGCCTTTTAATGTGGCTATCACAGATGATTTAGGGGAAAAAAAAGAAAAGAAAAAAAAAAAACCTTGGGTTTGCAAATTGCATGGAGCACAGAAATAAATTGTGACAGTATAAATCGTCTTTGTATACTATTTAATTGATATGCATGTAGCTGTGAAGTGAAATTAGAAAGCTTTTATTAACAACTTATAAAATGTAGCATTTCTATTTTTCTATATTTCTTTTACAGCAGTGACTAAACAAACAAAAAACCACAGCTTGGAGAAAAGATATTAGCAAGAAACTGGCATGATTCAAGAACGGAAAAAAATAAACTTCTCTTCTTCCTTTTGTGATGGCCTAAAGCTTTCAATTTCACAAAGCAAAGTAAATCCTGTGAGTGAAAGTATGCAGGCTCGTGTCTATTGATTCTGTTCTCGAACCCAAGTTCCTGTGTCCGACTCAGAGTAGAAACTTAAGAGTTTGGAGCAGAGAAAGGCTTATTGTAAGGGCCAAGGAGGACAGACAGCTAATGTTCAAAAACCCCAAGCTCACTGATACTTTTAGGGGAAGAGTTTTTATAGGTAAAATTTGGGGCAAGGGCTGCAAGGTGTGGAACTTCCCTCTGACTGGTTGGTGGTGAGATAACAGGGTTGTGTTCCAGCCATCTCAGTCATCAGCCTTTCCAATCAGTGTGGGTCCACTTGCTTGTGCTCAGCCTGAAGTGACCGCCTCTGTCTGGGTTGAGGCGGTCCTAGTTCCTGCTGAAGAACTAAAGGTATGTACAGACTACTAGGCACATCACCCGAGGAGAAACCGCGCCAGGCCCCTTGTTGCACTATTGTTTCTTCCTGCCTTCCCTCACTTCCCTGGTTAGCAACTGTTTGAATATGCCCTTTGGAACTCCTGGAAGGTCGAGGAAGCTGAAAGTCTTTTTCCTTCAAATAAGAAATGAGAGACATGGAAAGACTTTTGTGCCCAGGGGGGCCCCACAGGGTCCTGCTCAGCTTCAGTCCTTCTACCTCCATAATCCTCTAGTAGGAAACAAGAAAGTTGGTCTCTTTCGAACCTGGAAGGTTGTTCCATCCCAAACAAACATTTCATCATGCACTCCTGCCACGGACAGCCCTCAGATTCCCAAAGCCCTGGGAGTCACTCCCAGACCCCTGGGTCTGCTCTCCCCAGTAGCTCATGATTCTCACACGCTTCCCTTCCAAGTTCTGGGATGTTGAGAGGAAGTTCTACAACTTCTACACATCTTAAAAGGATGATGCGGGAGAAGGGTCTTTGAACAACTCTGGCCAATAAAACCGACATCTTAGAAGAAGTTGACCATTTCCATTAGAAACAGAATTTTTCCTAATAAATATAAAGAGAATATCCAAATATTTGTAAGACACGAGATGTATAAGTAAAAATCAAAGCAATAAAGCAACAATAAAAATCTGTCTCACAAAGAAAATCTTAAATCCAAATCACTCTACTTCTAAAAGGCAGCCTATATGTGTAAGAAGGTTGTTTTAAGTGCTCATCTCTTTCCTGCCTAGAGAAGTTTCTTCAGTGTTTGTTGCAAAGCTATCTGGTGGTGCTGAATTATCTTATTTTGATTTTGCTTGTCTATTCAGCTTTTGATTCCTCCATCAAATCTGAATGAGAGCTTTGCTGGGAAGAATATTCTTGGTCGGAGGTTCTCCAGTAACCCACTCCAAAGTTCTTGCCTAGAGAATCCCTCACAGAGGAGCCTGGTGGGCTACAGTCCATGGGGTCATAAAGAATTGAACATGATGGAAGCAACTTGGCATGGCACAGCACAGGTTCTTCCCTCTCATCACTTTAAGTATATCACGCACTCCATCAGGCTTGCAGAGTTTCTGCTGGGAAATCAGCTGATGACCTTATGGGAATTCCCTTGATTATTATCATTTTTTACCTCGTTGCTTTTAATACTTTTTCTTTGTCATTAGTTTCATCTGTTTGACTTCTGTGTGTCTTGGCGTGTTCCTCCTCGGCTTTGTTCTGCCTGGGACTCTGCACATCCTCCACTTGGGTGCCTATTTCCTTTCTCATGTGAGGGAAGTTTTCAGCTGTCATCTCTTCAAATATCAGGGATGCATGTAATATGAATATTGGTGCCTTTAATGCTGTCCCAGAGATCTCTTAAGAAATCTTCATTTATTTTCATTCTTTTTATTTTGTTCTGTAGCAGTAATTTCCACCATTCTCTCTTCCGGGTTACTTCTCTGTTTTTCTGCCTCATTTATTCTCCTATTTATTCCTCTAGTTTGTTTGTTTGTTTTTAATTATTTCAGTTATTGTATTGTTCATATCTGTTTGTTTGTTCTTTAGTTCCTCTACATCTTTGTTAAATATTTTTTGCATCTTCTCAATCCTTGCCTTCAATCTTTTTCTGAGATCTTGATCATCTTCACTATCATTATTCTGAATTCTTTTTCTGGGAGTTGGCTAGCTCCACTTCACTTTGCTGTTCTTCTGCAGTTTCATCTTGTTCCTTCATCTGGGACCCATTCCTCTGCCAATCTTGACTAACTTTCTGTGATCGCAGTTTCCATTCTGCAGGCCCTGGATTGTAGTTGTTGCTTTGGCTATCTGCCCTCTCATGGATGAGGCTAAGATGCTAGAACAGGGTTCTTGATGAGAGGAACGGATTCCTGCTCAGGGGTGGGTGTAGCTTGGTCTTGTCCCTCTCATAGGTAGGACTGTGCTCAGGGAAAGTTTAAGCCCTTGTCTGCTGATAGGTGGGGCTGTGTTCCCACGCTGTTGGTTGTTTGCCCCAAAGCAACCCAGCACTGGAGACCACAGGCTGCTTGATGAGCTCACGGTAGCCTCTTGGAGGGCTCACACCAATAGAGTCTTCCCCAAACTGCTGCTGCCTGTGTCTTTGTCCCCGCAGTGGGCCACAGCTGCCCCCACCTCTGCAGGAGACCCTCCAACACCAGCAGCTAGGTCTGGCTCAGTGTTTGATGGGGTCACTGCTTTTTCCCCTGGGTCCTGGTGCAAATGAGACTTTGTGTGCACCCTCCAGTAGTGGAGTTTCTGTTTCCTTCAGTCCTGTGGAAGTTCTGGGATCAAACTGCACTGGCCTTCAAAGCCAGATTCTCTGGGGACTTTTCCTCTCATTGCCAGACCCCCCAAGCTGGGAATCCTGATATGGGACTCAGGAATTTCACTCCTGTGGTATAAATTCTGTGGTGCTATTATTTTCCAGTTTACGGGTCACCCACCTAACTGGTATAGGATTTAATTTTATCATGATTGTGCCACTCCTACCATCTTGTTGTGGTTTCTTTTATTATTTGGATATAGGGAATCTTTTTTTGGTAGGTTTCAGAGTTTTGGGAGGAGTTTCCAGGTGACACAATCTGCCTGACAATGCAAGAGCTACAGTGTCAGGAAGCATTTTACAGGAGGCTTCCTGTGTGCTCTTTTGGATCTGTCAGGAATCCTTTGTTCCTTATTAATTTCTGAATATTCAGGAATTAAGAGGAGAGGCATGCCCTTCCCCAGGGCTGAGGAATCCAGGCATTTCCTTTGTTAGTTTCTCATTTTGGTGGAAATACCCTCTTCTCTCTTTAATAAGGATCACCTTGTGTTTTGTAAGTCTTCAATTTTAATCTTTATCTTTGCTGAGAATAACTACCTTGTAAGACAGTATATATGCCCACACCATGTTGATTAAAACATCTTTGCTCCATCAGAGCTTTGGTCCCCATGTCTTTCTTTCTTTCTCTTCCTCTCTTTCTCTTTATCTCTCTATCGCTGGCTGATTCCCTGGAACGCAAAAACTGGCTGCATAACCCAGGGAATATTAGCCTCTTTCCTTCTTTCACTTTCTCATTGTTGACTCCGGACCACCAGATTCTGGTCCATTAAAGGACCAACACGACAGGAGATGGGGATTTGATCCCTAGTTTGGGAAGATCCCCTGGGGGAGGAAATGTCAACCCACTCCAATATTCTTGCTGGGAAAATCCCATGGATAGAGGAGCCTGCCAGGCTACATTCCATAAGGTCACAGAGTCTAACATGACTGAGTGACTCAGCACACAGAATTTTTTGATATGATTGTTCAATAGTTTGTTGTGATCTGGGTGTTTTTTTAAGAAGGGGGTGAGATCGCATCCTTCTATTCTACCATCTTGAGCTGATTATCCAAATCATTCCACTTCTAAGTTTAAAGAAATATTAAAAGAAAAAAAAATCATAACATTATACTAACTCAAAGAATAAAGGGATAATATAGCCCAATTTATTTTATAACTCTAGCACATCTCTGATACCAAAAACAGTAGCTTCATTAAAGTGAAAATGACAGGCAAATATTTATGAATTTTAATGCAAAAATTCTAAACAAAATGATGGCAGATCAATCTAGAAAAATATAAAAAGGATAATGCATCCTGACAAAATAGGATGTATTCTAGGAATACAAGTCTGTTCAACACTGGAAAATCAGTAAGTTTAATTCACAACATCAATAGAAAATGGAAAAAAACTATATGATCAATTTATACAAAATGAAGCTTTAGATAAAATCCAACTTCCCTGATAAGATATTTATTATGAAAATCCCAGCAAATTGGGAAAAAAGTAAATTTCTGATCTTGAATGGGTATCTACAAAAGTCCAATGATACAAACTCCAGTGAAGAAGATATCTGTGACTATTATATCCAATGAAGGCATCATATCTAGAATCTATTAATAAGATCTACATATAATAAAAGAGACACATGGCTACTTAATTGGAAAATGGACCAAGTTTTCAAACAGGCATTTACCAAAACTATATAAATAGCAAATAAACATACAAACGTGTGCTAAAACTCACAACCATGAAAATAAAAATTAAAACAAAAATGTACAACATCTACAGGTCCACCAAAATGACTAAAATGAAATAAGCATTAAAACAAAAACAAATGTAAGTACTGATATGAAATGTAATTCTTGTAGTTTTCTGGTGGGAATACAGATTAGTACAGTAATCTTAGAAAACTTTTTGAATGTACCTACTAACATATACACTGTGATCCAGCAACTTTACTCTAGAAATACACCCAGTGTAAATCACTAAATGGCATATACCTAAGTAAAAAGTGGTATTTATAATGATAAAGGTCAATTTATCAAGAAGACAAAATATCCCTAAATGCGCACTTTATAGTTTGCTTGCTATATCTGTGAGTTTGTTTCTTTATACTCATTTGTTTGTTTGATTTTTTAGACTCCAAATATAAGTGATAACATACAGTATTTGTCTTTTTCTGTCTGACTTATTTCAGCAAGCATAATATCATTTGCAACAACAGATATGGACCTGGAAGGTATTATGCCAAATATGTTTTTTAATAGCTGCAACTATAGTGAATAAAATTATAATCAATAGTAAAACAGAAAAAAACAGACATATTCATTCAATGCACGCTATACAGCAACAAGAGAAAAAAATAGCTGTTACTATTAACAATAGTTATGGATCTCCTAATACTGTTAAAAGAACTTAAACATAAAAAGAATACATGATGATTAGCTCCATTTATATAAGTTGAAAAACAGACAAAACTATTGTCTTAGAAGTAGTGATGGTAAGGGGCTGCTGACATTTGTCACAGTCTGGCAGCTTTAGTATTTCTATATTTTTTGATCTGGATCTAGGTATTAATTATACTGGTCTGTTCACTTGAATATTGAGCTGGACATAAATATATTATTAATTATGTATCTAATATGTTTATTGATAAATATATAAATATATATATTTGTACACAATATATTATATGCAAAAGTTCAGGTAAGGTACAGATGAACCTTCCTGTTCATTAGCTGCTGCTTCAACCTTCTGTTTCAAAAGGGATTCTGCACTTTCTTAGCCAGAAGGCAGAGTCGCACCGGGTTGCAGCCTCCTCCTGGATAGGCTCAGGGGCCCAGGCCGCCCACGTTGAGCAACACACAGCATCCGGAGTCTGAACCCGCGGCTCTCCCCGCCGCCTACCTCCGGCCGTGTGCGTGGCCGGGGCCGCGGCGCGCGCGCCAACCGCCCTGCAGTCGAGCCAACGGCCGTCACTCGGCCGGCGTCCAGGACATCAAGCCATGTTGTGCCTTCTGTCTCTGCTCCTGGGGCTCACCGGGCTTCAGACAGAGGACAGTAAGTACAAATTCCCTCTTCTGACCTGTTGGGGATGTTAGGGCTCCTTTCCGTTTCCCTCTGAGAGGCCGGCTGTCTCTGTGAAAATGCTTTCGTGACGGGAGCTCCAACTAGTAAGTCCGAAAACACTCCCGCATTGCCTCCTTCCCCAGTCAAAATCCACTTTGGTCGCGAGGATCTTGACCACGCTTCTTGAGACCTTAGTAAATACGTGTGATGCCGATGCCGGGGCTGGAGTACACACCTTAAGTTGATTGTTTCACAGACTGCCCTGAGTTTTTGATCTCTGGATTCTGTATTTGGAAAGTCCAAAGGATCTGACTTTCTTTGTTCTAATAATACTTGAAACTCTTGCCTCAGGGTTACCGGAACCTGCCCACAGGGCAATATTCCTAAAGAAGCATGTTTATTTCTCTTGAAAAGAGTTGTAATTCTAGAAAGAAGTGGATATTGAGGGTATTTGAAAAGAGAGCAGAAATGAGGGGCAGCATGTAGAATATTATGGGTTTAGATGAGGAAATAATGAAGGAAGCTGTGAGGTGATGGATGTTGCCCCAGTAAAACATTTTGCACCTTGCAGATTCTGAAAGACTACGTGTGCAGTTCACAGTTCCGGAGAAAATACGGTCAACATCAAGTGGAGGAGTAGAAACACATGTAATTAAAGCACTAACATTTTCCATGAACTAAAAAAAGCATGTGAATATTTTGTTCCTAATAAGTAAACCTGGTGCTTTTCATCCTTGCACACTTTCTGAATTTTATATTTATCCCTAATTTTTCCTAAGTGAAAAAGCCCTTTTGAAAATGAACCAAGATTAACAGTGTTTCATAGAAATATGGTGAAGTGATGCTTATGTTAAAGTCCCAAGGCCCATCTTCTAAATGTTTCCCTCTTGAGTGTCTGAATAATCTCTGACTCGACCCATTTGGAGTCTCTCAACCCTCACTCACCATGCAAGATTTGGAGGATTTTTAGTTGTTGTTTAGTAAACCTATGGCATCCTTATATGGAATGATAAGTGTTTGACTTAATGAAATGTTACATGAATAATTTTTATATCTTAATTGCAAACATGTTAATCATTAAGAATTTTTTTCATGCCATCTTAGTTTGTCTTGGTTCAGGTATTAGTTTTCTCTTTTTTATTCTTTGACTCAATTAGAAAGATTCTTATCTTTTTTTAATTAATTTCCAGAATAATTTCCAAAGAAGTGAAGTATGGTTTTTGAAACACTACACCTGAATTTTCTTTTTGATTGAGTAGTAAATGTTTAGATAATTTGAATGCAAATACTTACTTAGCAACTACTTACTGCTCACCCTAACACAGATATTACAAGCTTAAAATTGTCAATATATAATTTATAAGGGAATATGTATTTAATGAAAACTTTAAACTACTTAAATAGAAAACAAGAAGTGAGACATTTAACAGCATTTTAAGAGTGTTTTATCTTTTATGGAAAAAATCTGTGGAATTACTTGGTCATATTAGAAAATATACACGGAACCTATTTAAGAGGGAAATGTCTTCAGCCAGAGAAGTAGAAGAGAAGCCTTTCCTCAACTGTCAAATTCATGAGGGAAAATTTTTGACTATTTTGTTAATATCTCTAATTCCAATGCCTAGAATGGTAATGGATACATAATAAGGGGTTAATAGTATTTTTTGAACTGATGAAGTTATCATACCTACTGATTTCACAAATGCTGCAAACACAATAGGCAATGTGTTATATTTATAATTATTATTATCAAGAAATTATCATAAGAGAATATTCAACTTAAAAAGACTAGAAGATTTTAAAAATAACTGAGTGGAATTTCTATATTGCAAGATATGCATGTAAAATCAAGAATTAACAGTAGACCAGAGACAACTGAAGAAATAAACAGATACAACATGTAAATGGCTAAACAAATATGGGAGAATTGGAGGCTTATAGGTACAGAATAGTTAGAATTCCTGGAAAACAGAGAGAGAAAGTCTGGAGAAGAGGTTACATTAAACATAGATGAACTGAGATCAGGTATCACAACACAGAATAAATGCAGCTTATTAGAAATTAGAGTACATTAACACTTTCAGATTACAAGAGAAGAAAATATTTTAAATAATGTGCTTCAGCAGGTAGAAATTGAAACTGAGACAAAGAACAACATAAAAGCAGGAACTGGTGAAAAGTATGGATATGTATAACTCAAAATAAATTGAAGATGCAATTGTAATTGTAACAAATAAAAGAATACAAAGCACACATATATCTTGATACAATGGAGAATTAAATTTTAAATAAAACTTTGTACTTTGATTAAGTATATCAGAAATCACATACCTTTCAAATTGGATTTTAAAATATATACCTACAAGAGAAACAACTAAATCACAAGGGAATGGAAAGGTCCAGCACAAAAATGAGAAAAATTGTACAAAGCAAATAGTAAAGTTAGCATTTACTATACAACCATTATTTATCAGGCAAAATTTATCTTAATATTAACAAAATCAATGAATATTGCATCCAAACTTGGAAAAAATTTTATAGAGTCTATAAATATTAAAAATGTGCAGTTAATTCTTTGCTATACTATGTAAATTTTCTATTGAGTAATTATATCCTGTTAAGTGCAAATTTTGCAATGACTTCATTATTAAGCAAACACACTTATGGATTAAAATAATCAATGTTTTAGGTTCTATCTTACTGGCTAAACATTAAAAATTAAAAAACTGCATGAATTATATTCTTCCATCTCTTTAAAATAAAGCAAATATTTTAATATTTGATTCCATTGGGATAAGTCAATATGAAATTATAATTTTTCCTCTTTTTATTTTATTAGTGTGCTTTAGGATGTGATTATTGATAACATAAAAGATAGTTTTCCTTTATAACATTTTTCTCACTTTTCTTTTGCCTTTTCAATCCACTCTCCAGCCAGGTATCCTACAACATTTTAATTGAAGAGAAAACATACACTGTGAACCTAATGCAAAAGTAGGTGACCTACATTATTTTCACCTTTTCTTTGTTCTATTTATAATTACTATTTATATTTATTCAGAAAGTAATTATTTTGCATTCTTTAATATTTTCAGTTGCTGGCTATTTGTCTCTTATTTTATGCTTCAGAAAAATGTTTTAAGCATTTATATTATCTTGAAATTTTCATTAATACATAAATATGACTTGTTTTCAAGTTCTCATATTCAACTTAGTCTGAAAGAACATAGTGGATTTTTGAGTGGAAAGAACAGTGAGTTTTAAATTAGTTTATACATCAGAATGTATTAAGGATGTAGAATATAACTAATTACCCAAACTCAATCCCATACAAGCTGAGGAAATTAGTTAAAAAAAAAAAAAGCACGCCATATTCGGGAATAAAGAAAAATCAAAACTCTAGTGGTCTTTTTTCTATGGGTCCTTTATTAAAAGTTTTAGTCAGTCTGTCTGTATTATCTTCATCAAGAAAATTCTGGCTTTTCTTACCACTTTCATTTTCATATATTTTACAAAAAACTCTGACCATATGAACTGCCATATGACCCAGCAATCCCACTTCTGGGCATACACACTGAGGAAACCAGATCTGAAAGAGACACGTGCACCCCAATGTTCATCGCAGCACTGTTTATAATAGCCAGGACATGGAAGCAACCTAGATGCCCATCAGCAGATGAATGGATAAGGAAGCTGTGGTACATATACACCATGGAATATTACTCAGCCATTAAAAAGAATTCATTTGAACCAGTCCTAATGAGATGGATGAAGCTGGAGCCCATTATACAGAGTGAAGTAAGCCAGAAAGATAAAGAACATTACAGCATACTAACACATATATATGGAATTTAGAAAGGTGATAACGATAACCCTATATGCAAAACAGAAAAAGAGACACAGAAATACAGAACAGACTTTTGAACTTTGTGGGAGAATGTGAGGGTGGGATATTTCAAAAGAACAGCATGTAAAAAAAAAAAAAAAAAAAAAACCTCTTCCACAAAGAAATGTCAATAGATATTGATTGTGACTTCATTGAATCTACATAGTACTTTTAGAGGAAATTTTCCTGTCATCCTCTTTCAATTTTTTATTCAGTCAGGAATTTTTTAATTGAGTCTGAAACTCCTTTAATGCAATCCAAATTATTATTTTCTTTGGAGGTATTATTATTTTCATATATTAAAAGAAATCTTTGTCTCCATACAGTCATGAATTCAAGCTGCCACTTTTGTCTAATAGTTTTTATTGTTTTCACTTTCATACTCAACTCTAGGATTCATCCAGAATTCATGTCTGTGTGTTTTAAGAGCATGGGAGTCCAGATTTGAATATTTTTTTGTATTGCCCTCCAATGAATCCAGCACATGCTACTGAAAACATAATTTTCCCATTTGACTGTAATGAAATGTTTGTCATCATTCAAGAGAGTGTTTATGACAGGGATCTCTTTCTGGACTATTTTCTCTAATTTTAGGTTTACTCCCAAGCCCTATTTATCTGTACAGATATCACACAGTATTAAGTACTGTACTAAGTCTAGCTGTGTTCAACAATTTGAAGATGCTCTTGCTTTTCTTGGTCCCTTGATTTTCTATATTATGTCTGAAGTCATTTTTGTCTTTTGTACATTTTATTTTATATTCCTTTTTCCTTCATAACCTCCATTTTAATGAATCGATTGTTTTATATTATATCATTTTCTCTCAATTAAATTCTTTGCTGTATAACTTTTTACTATTCTTTAGTAATTTCTCTAGACTAGCATATTAGTTCCTGAATTATTGAATCTAATGTAAATTATTACTTGTACAAGTTACTCTACATTGTTGGGGGCTTCCTTGGTGGCTCAGATGGTAAAGAATCTGCCTGCCATGCAGGAGACCCTGGTTCAATCCCTGGTTTGGAAAGACTCCCTGGGAAAAAAAATGGCTACTCACTCCAGTGTTCTTCCTTGGGGAATTCCATGGAGAGAGGAGCCTAAGTGGGCTTCAGTCCATGGGGTCAAAGAGTCAGACACAACTGGGGAACTAACACACACACACACATATGTTGTTAGATCATTAAGCCTTTCTCATTTCACTTGTCTTCTACTTTTTCATTATTTTTCTTGTATGCTTTTAAGCCCCAATGTGCTATTATGATTATTTTTTGTACAGTCAATGTCCCTCTATAATTAAGCATGCATTTACCCATTGTGGCACTCTTCATTTTTCCTACATTTGTTTCTATCTGCAGTTAGTTTCTTTATGTCTCAGGAATTCTGTACACTTCTATTGTAGGTTTGCTTGTTTTTGATTTAGCTTGCATTCAGTGTTAAATATTAACCTTTTTCTTACTTTAAATATTTCAATTTATTGTATATCAAATTTACTTAAGTTGAAAATATACAAAATGATTGTATATACATATATATTGTATATATATATGTGTGTGTGTGTGTGTGTGTGTGTTTTAAAAGTAAAGGATTTAGAAAGAAGTTCACCAAAAAAGTTCACAGTACAATTCCTGAGCAGTGGGATTGCAAGTGATTTTTTTTCTATGTACATTTACACATTTTTCTAAATTTTCTAGAACATACACATCCAGGTTCCTGTGTCAATTGTAACAAATCACCATAAACGGAGTAGATTTACAACAACAGAAATGTATTGCCTCACATTTTTGGAGGCCAGATTTCTGAAATTAGTATCACTGAGACAAAATTAAGATGTCAGGAGGACTAGGCTCCCTGGGGGAGGCATAGTGTGTCTTCCACACCTCCCTGCTTCTGGTGGTTGCCAGCTTTCCTTGGCCTGTGACCTTATCATTTGAATCTTCAGGGCCAGCATCTTTCAAATCTCTCTCTGCCCCATCTTCACCTCATCTTTTCCTTTGTGGGCAGTTAAATCTCCTAAAAAAAAGAAAAATAGATAAATTGAGAGAGTAGCAGTGGAACATATGCACTACCATGTATAAAACAGATAGCTAGTGGGCAGCTGCTGTATGTCACAGGGAGCTCAGCCTGGTGCTCTGTGATGACCTAGATGATGGGGTGGAAGGGACTGAAGGGGGGCTTTCAGGAGGGAGAGGGATATATGTGTGTACTTATGGCTGATTCACATTGCACATCAGAAGCCAACACAACATTGTAAAGCAATTATCCTCCAATTAAAAATAAATCTTAAAAAAATCAAGAAAAGAAAGAAGATAATTTTTACAGCCCATGGGGTCGCAAAGAGTCGGACACGACTGAGCGACTTCACTCACTTTATAGTTGGTTTACAATATTGTGTTAGTTTCTACTGCACAACAAAGTGAATCAACCATACATACACATATATCACCTCTTTTTCAGATTTCCTTCCCATTTAGTCCACCACAGACCATTGAGTAGTTAGTTCCCTGTGCTATACCATAGGTTCTCGTTAGTTATCTATTTTATACATAGCATCAACAGTGTATATACATCAATCCCAGTCTCCTAATTCATTCCACCCCTCTCTTTTCCCTCTCGGTGTTCATACTTTTTTTTTTTAAACAACTGTGTCTAACCTTATTAAAAACTTTTTTGCTGGAATAACTTCTGGGATGACCTTTTTAAAATGACTTTTGTCCTTTATTTTTTTCTTTTCTTTTCTTTTTTTTAAATTGTAGCGGTTTTTGTCATACATTGACTTGAATCGGTCATGGATTTACATGTATTCCCCATCCCAATCCACCTTAAATGAAAGGTGCTTTTGTCCTTTAAAAGTATTTATTTTATTGTCTTCTGGCTTTCTTTCCTCATTTGTATTGACAACTTAAGCTCTCAGTCTTAGTACTCTTCTTTGAAGGGAACATCTTTTTCTTCTTGATACTTAGAAGGTTTTATTTTGGTTTTCATCAGCCTTTAAAACTAGTAATGTAGGTGGAATTTTTCTTTGCTTTTATCATGCTTGAATGAAATAGGATTCATTCAGTCTATATCATCAATCTTGAAAAAAAAAATTGGTCTTATTTTCAGAGATTTAAATTTAGCTCCTTGGCTACTCTGTGCAACTTCAAAATGTGGCAAATGATTTCACAGGGAAAGAAGCTATGTATTTGATACAACTTAATTATTCATAAAAAATATTAAATATTAAATATTCATGAAAACGTTGGCTTAAAGCTCAACATTCAGAAAACTATGTATTTGATACAACTTAAATATTCATAAAATATTAAATATTCATGAAAAAGTTGGCTTAAAGCTCAGCATTCAGAAAACTAAGATCATGGCATCTGGTCCCATCACTTCATGGGAAATAGATGGAGAAACAGTGGAAGCAGTGTCAGACTTTATTTTGGGGGGCTCCAAAATCACTGCAGATGGTGACTGCAGCCAGGAAATTAAAAGATGCTTACTCCTTGGAAGGAAAGTTATGACCAACCTAGATAGCATATTAAAAAAAGCAGAGACATTACTTTGCCAACAAAGGTCCGTCTAATCAAGGCTATGATTTTTCCAGTGGTCATGTATGGATGTGAGAGTTGGACTGTGAATAAAGCTGAGCGCCAAAAAATTGATGCTTTTGATCTGTGGTGTTGGAGAAGACTCTTGAAAGCCCCTTAGACTTCAAGGAGATCCAACCAGTCCATCCTAAAGGAGATCAGTCCTGGGTGTTCATTGGAAGGACTGATGCTGAAGCTGAAACTCCAATACTTTGGCCACCTCATGCAAAGAGTTGACTCATTGGAAAAGACCCTGATGCTGGGAGGGATTGGGGGCAGAAGGAGAAGGGGACAACAGAGGATGAGATGGATGAATGGCATCACTGACTCGATGGATATGAATCTGAGTAAAGTCCGGGAGTTGGTGATGGACAAGGAGACCTGGCATGCTGCGATTCATGGGGTCGCTAAGAGTTGACACGACTGAGCAACTGAACTGAACTGAACTGAAATATTCATATGTTTATTCCAGAACTACACAGCCACCAAAGTTCTGCTGGTTTTCAGACTCCTTAGTAATAACTTCCTCCCTTGGCCAAGCATAGATATATGACTTCTTTCTTTGCCAAAAAAACAGTACTTGCATATCACTAGCTAAGCCTCTCATAGGGCTTTCAACCCAGAATCTGTGCATTCCCTAGAGCTCCACTCCATTGTGTGTTATTTTCTTTTTTTGCTACAGGAATGAGAAACATTTTGTTCTGCTTGTCATTGGTTTGGCTCTTTGAACTTTCACTTTAGCAAATCCAGAATGCCATTGTTATGCCCGATGTCCGAATCCCCGAGCGGGAAGAGAGAAGGCCTCCAAGACAATGCAACTCGCAGGAAGGGAAGTTTATTACTGACTCGAGCCAGGACTCTCTGCCCACAACCAATGCAGTGGTGCGGGTCAGAGAGCCCCGAGCCCAAGCTGTTACACAAATTTATAGGGTGAGAAGCGGATTGGTTACACGTTTGCAAAGCAATTTCATTGGTCAATACTTTCGCGCACGCGGGACTTTCCTGGGGGTTTCCGCCCCATTCCTAATTTCCTAATTGGCAAACAGTGGTCAGTATTAAGTGAAAGCTAATTGGTCCTAATTGGCAAACAGTGGTACCAAGTAGGAAGGTCTACTTCTAATCTAAGCTGCGTTACTTCTGCTCGCCTCACAGCCATGACAGTCACCAATCTTTATACCATACATATTGGGAAAATGAAAATGAAATACCTACACCTACCTTTTCTTTTTATACAGACTTTTAAATATCCTCTTCCCATGTTTACAAATAATGTATTTTATTTTATTTTTCATAGTTTTTTAAATCTATTTATTTATTTTACTTTACCACATTGTATTGGTTTTTCCATACATTGACTTGAATCTGCCATGAGTGTACATGTGCTCCCTATCCTGAACCCCCGTCCCAACTCCCTCCCCATCCCATCCCTCTGGGCCATCCCAGTGCACCAGCCCCGAGCATCCTGTATCATGCATCGAACCTGGACTGGTGATTCATTTCACATATGATAATTTACATGTTTCAATGCCACTCTCCCATATCATCCTGCCCTCACCCTCTCCCAGAGAGTCCAAAAGACTGTTCAATACATCTGTGTCTCTCTTGCTGTCTCACATACAGGGTTATCATTACCATCTTTCTAAATTCCATATATATGATTTAGTATACTGTATTGGTGTTTTTCCTTCTGGCTTACTTCACTCTGTATAATAGGCTCCAGTTTCATCCACCTCATTAGAACTGATTCAAATGTACTCTTTTTCATGGCTGAGTAATATTCCATGGTGTATACGCACCACAGCTTTCTTATCCATTCGTCTGCTGATGGGCATCTAGGTTGCTTCCATGTCCTGGCTACTATAAACAGTGCTGCGATGAACATTGGGGTACACGTGTCTCTTTCAATTCTGGTTTCCTCAGTGTGTATGCCCAGCAGTGGGATTGCTGGGTCATATCGCAGTTCTATTTCCAGTTTTTTAAGGAATTTCCACACTGTTCTCAATAATGGCTGTACTAGTTTGCATTCCCATCGACAGTGTAAGAGGGTTCCCTTTTCTCCACACCCTCTCCAGCATTTATTGCTTGTAGACTTTTGGATAGCAGCCATCCTGACTGGTGTGTAATGGTACCTCATTGAGGTTTTGATTTGCATTTCTCTGATAATGAGTGATGTTGAGCATCTTTTCATGTGCTTGTTAGCCATCTGTATGTCTTCTTTGAAGAAATGTCTGTTTAGTTCTTTGGCCCACTTTTTGATTGGGTCTTTTATTTTTCTGGAATTGAGCTGCAGGAGTTGCTTGTATATTTTTGAGATTAATTCTTTGTCCATTGCTTCATTTGCTATTATTTTCTCCCAATCTGAGGGCTGTCTTTTCACTTTGCTTATAATTATAGTTTCCTTTGTTGTGCAGAAGCTTTGAATTTTAGTTAGGCCCCATTTGTTTAGTTTTGCTTTTATTTCCAATATTCTGGGAGGTGGGTCATAGAGGATCCTGCTGGGTTTATGTCAGAGAGTGTTTTGCCTATGTTCTCCTCTAGGAGTTTTTTAGCTTCTGGTCTTACATTTAGGTCTTTAATCCATTTTGAGTTTATTTTTGTGTATGGTGTTAGAAAGTGTTCTAGTTTCATTCTTTTACAAGTGGTTGACCAGTTTTCCCAGCACCACTTGTTAAAGAGGTTGTCTTTTTTCCATTGTATATCCTTGCCTCCTTTGTCAAAGATAAGGTGTCCATAGGTTTGTGGATTCATCTCTGGGTTTTCTATTCTGTTCCGTTGATCTATATTTCTGTTTTTGAGCCAGTACCATACTGTCTTGATGACTGTGGCTTTGTAGTAGAGCCTGAAGTCAGGCAGGTTGATTCCTCCAGTTCCATTCTTCTTTCTCAAGATTATTTTGGCTATCCGAGGTTTTTTGGATTTCCATATTGTGAAAGTGTTTGTTCTAGTCCTCTGAAAAATACCGTTGGTAGCTTGATAGGGATTGCATTGAATCTATAGATTGCTTTCAGTTGTATACTCATTTTCCTGGTATTGATTCTTCCAATCCATGAACACGGTATATTTCTCCATCTATTTGTGTCCTCTTTGATTTCTTTCATCAGTGTTTTATAGTTTTCTGTATATAGGTCTTTTGTTTCTTTAGGTAGATTCATTCCTAAGTATTTTGTTCTTTTCATTGCAATGTGAATGGAATTATTTCCTTAATTTCTCTTTCTGTTTACTCATTGTTAGTGTATAGGAATGCAAGGGATTTCTGTGTATTAATTTTATATCCTGCAACTTTACTATATTCATTGATTAGCTCTAGTAATTATCTGGTGGAGTCTTTAGGGTGTTCTATGTAGAGGATCATGTCATCTGCAAACAGTGAGAGTTTTACTTCTTCTTTTCCAATCTGGATTCTTTTTATTTCTTTTTCTGCTCTGATTTCTGTGGCCAAAACTTCCAAAACTATATTGAATAGTGTTGGTGAGAGTGGGCACCCTTGCCTTGTTCCTGACTTTAGGGGAAATGCTTTCAATTTTTCACCATTGAGGATAATGTTTGCTGAGGGTTTATCATATATAGCTTTTATTATGTTGAGACATGTTCCTTCTATTCCTGCATTCTGGTGGGTTTTTATCATAAATGGATGTTGAATTTTGTCAGAGGCTTCCTCTGCATCTATTGAGATAATCATATGGTTTTTATTTTTCAATTTGTTAATGTGGTGTATTCCATTGATTTGCGGATATTGAAGAATCCTTGCATCCCTGGGATAAAGCCCACTTGGTCAAGATGTGTGATCTTTTTAATATGTTGTTGGATTCTGTTTGCTAGAATTTTGTTAAGGATTTTTGCATCTATGTTCATCAGTGATATTGGCCTATAGTTTTCTTTGTTTGTGGCATCTTTGTCAGGTTTTGGTATTAAGGTGATGGTGGCCTCACAGAAAGCTTCTGGAATTTTACCTTCCTCTGCAGTTTTCTGGAAGAGTTTGAGTACAATAAGTGTTAGTTCTTCTCTAAATTTTTGATAGAATTCAGCTGTGAAGCTGTCTGGTCCTGGGCTTTTTTTTTTTTTTTTTCTGATTACAGTTTCAATTTCCATGCTTGTGATGGGCCTGTTGAGATTTTATATTTCTTCCTGGTTCAATTTTGGAAAGTTATACTTTTCTAAGAATTTGTCCATTTTTTCCAAGTTGTCCATTTTATTTGCATATAGATGCTGATAATAGTCTCTTATGATCCTTTGTTTTTCTGTGTTGTCTGTTGTGGTCTCTCCATTTTCATTTCTAATTTTGTTGATTTGATTTTTCTCCCTTTGTTTCTTGATGAGTCTGGCTAATGGTTTGTCAATTTTATTTACCTTCTCAAAGAACCAGCTTTTGGTTTTGTTGATTTTTGCTGTGGTCTCTTTTGCTTCTTTTGCATTTATTTGTGCTATAATTTTTAAGATTTCTTTCCTTCTACTAACCCTGGGTTTCATTTCTTCCTTTTCAAGTTGCTTTAGGTATAGAGTTAGGTTATTTATTTGACTTTTTTCTTGTTTCTTGGGGTAAGACTGTATTGCTATGAACCTTCCCCTTTGAACTGCTTTTACAGTGTCCCATAGGTTTTGGGTTGTTTTGTTTTCATTTTCATTCGTTTCTATGCATATTTTGATTTCTTTTTTTATTTCTTCTGTGATTTGTTGGTTGTTCAGCAGCGTGTTGTTCATCCTCCATATGTTGGAATTTTAAATAGTTTTTCTCCTGTAATTGACATCTAATCTTACTGCATTGTGGTCAGAAAAGATACTTGGAATGATTTCAATTATTTTGAATTTACCAAGGCTAGATTTATGGCCCAGGATATGGTCTATCCTGGAGAAAGTTCCTTGTGTGCTTGAGAAAAAGGTGAAATTCATTGTTTTGGGGGTGAAATGTCCTAAAAATATCAATTTGGTCTAACTAGTCTATTGTATCATTTAAAGTTTGTGTTTCTTTGTTAATTTTCTGTTTAGTTGATCTATCCATAGGTGTGAGTGGAGTATTAAAGTCTCCCACTATTATTGTGTTATTGTTAATTTCCCCTTTCATACTTGTTAGCATTTGTCTTACATATTTCGGTGCTTCTATGTTGGGTGCATATATATTTATGATTGTTATTTCTTTTTCTTGGATTGATCCTTTGATCATTATGTAGTGTCCATCATTGTCTCTTTTTACAGCCTTTGTTTTAAAGTCTGTTTTATCTGATATGAGTATTGCTACTTCTGCTTTCTTTTGGTATCTATTTGCATGGAATATCTTTTTCCAGCCCTTCACTTTCAGTCTGTATGTATCCCTTGTTTTGAGGTGGGTCTCTTGTAGACAACATATATAGGGATCTTGTTTTTGTATCCATTCAGCCAGTCTTTGTCTTTTGGTTGGGTTATTCAACCCATTTACATTTAAGGTAATTATTGATAAGTATGATCCCGTTGCCATTTACTTTATTGTTTTGGGTTCAAGTTTATACACCGTTTTTATGTTTCCTGTCTAGAGAAGCTCTTTTAGCATTTGTTGGAGAGCTGGTTTGGTGGTGCTGAATTCTCTCAGCTTTTGCTTGTCTGTAAAGCTTTTGATTTCTCCTTCATATTTGAATGAGATCCTTGCTGGGTACAGTAATCTGGACTGTAGGTTATTTTCTTTTGGGTGGGGGCTGTAGGTTATTTTCTTTCATCATTTTAAGTATGTCCTGCCATTCCCTTCTGGCCTGAAGAGTTTCTATTGAAAGATCAGCTGTTATCCTTATGGGAATCCCCTTGTGTGTTATTTGTTGTTTTTCCCTTGCTGCTTTTAATATGTGTTCTTTGTGTTTGATCTTTGTTAATTTGATTAATATATGTCTTGGGGTGTTTCACCTTGGGTTTATCCTGTTTGGGACTCTCTGGGTTTCTTGGACTTGGCTGATTATTTCCTTCCCTATTTTAGGGACATTTTCAACTATTATCTCCTCAAGTATTTTCTCATGGTCTTTCTTTTTGTCCTCTTCTTCTGGGACTCCTATGATTCGAATGTCAGGGCGTTTCATATTGTCCCAGAGGTCTCTGAGGTCGTCCTCATTTCTTTTAATACTTTTTTTCTTTTCTCCTCTCTGTTTCATTTATTTCTACCATTCTATCTTCTACTTCACTTATCCTATCTTCTGCTTCCATTATTCTACTGTTGGTTCCCTCCAGAGTGCTTTTGATCTCATTTATTGCATTATTCATTATATATTGACTCTTTTTTATTTCTTCTAGATCTTTGTTAAACCTTTCTTGCATCTTCTCCAGGACAGTTGGTGGTTCCTCTTTTTTGTGGAGATTCCTCGCTGTGGGTGGGGTTGGATGGGTGGCTTGTCAAGGTTTTCTTGTTAGGGAAGCTTGTGTCAGGGTTTTGGTGGGTGGAGCTGGATTTCTTCTCTCTGGAGTGCAATGAAGTGTCCAGTAGTAACTTTTGAGATGTCTATGGGTTTGGTGTGACTTTGGTCAGTCTGTATATTGAGGCTCAGGGTTATGTTCCTGTGTTGCTGGAGAATTTGCGTGGTATGGGTTGCTCTGGAGCTTGTTGGCCCTTGGGTGGTGCTAGGTTTCAGTGTAGGTATGGAGGTGTTTGATGAGCTCCTATCATTTAATGTTCCCTGGATTCAGCAGTTCTCTGGTATCCTCAGGATTTGGACTTAAGCCTCCTGCCTCTGGTTTTCAGTCTTATTCTTACAGTAGCCTCAAGACTTCTCCATCTATACAGCACCAATTATAAAACATCTAGGTTAATGATGAAAAGTTTCTCCGCAGTGAGGGACACCTCCTTTCAAAGACAATGGGCTGCCTTTCTGGGTGCCTGATGTCCTCTGCCACCAATCAGAAGTTGTTCTGTGGAATTTGCTCAGCTTTCAAATGTTCTTTCAATAGATTTGTGGGGGAGAAGGTGGTCTCCCTG
This sequence comes from Cervus canadensis, assembly GCF_019320065.1. Lineage (NCBI taxonomy): Eukaryota > Metazoa > Chordata > Mammalia > Artiodactyla > Cervidae > Cervus > Cervus canadensis. The sequence continues at coordinate 32,499,781 of NC_057416.1, read as the reverse complement.
TCCTATCCCTCTGCCATCTCAGGTCCGCCCCCCAAATAATGTATTTTAAAGTGAGATCCCCACCTTGTCTGTTGACTTCATGTCATGTTAGTTCAATATTCATTGTTGGCTGTTATTTTCCAGATATTTTTAAAGAGCTTGAATTACATGAGTAAACAAAATGCATATGAATTTTATATTATCAGATGAGACTAATAATAATGTGATTTAAAAAGGGGATTAGAAAGAATATTAGAAAGTGACACACCCTTAGGCAAAATTATAGAACAAAGTAAGAAGTGTCATTTGAAAATCATATGCTTAAAAATAAATGAAAAAAAAATATGCTTTGATAATTGGGAAAGTTGCCGAGTTTTATAAACTTGTCGAGAGAAGCCTCAGGGAGATGCGGGTATATAAGCAAAGACTTGAAGTAGGTGAGACAACCAGCTATGTTGAAAAGCATCTGAGGAAGAGGCAACAGCTAGTGCGAATACCCTGAGATGAAAGTTTGCCCACAGTGTTTAAAAAACATCAGGGAGGACAGTGTGACAGTGAGGTGAATGAGGAGAAGTCTGAAGACTAGAAATTTTGAGCCAAATTAGAACTGTATGTGTGTGTGTTTGTGTTAGTCACTCAGTCGTGTCCGACTCTCTGTGACCCCATGGACTGCAGCCCACCAGGCTCCTCTGTCCATGGAATTCTCCAGGCAAGATTATTAGAGTGGGTTGCCATTTCCTTCTCCAATGTGAATTTTAGTAGTAGTAGTATAGTCGATAAGTTGTGTCTGACTCCCATGACCCCACAGAATCAGCCTCCCAGGCTCCTCTGTCCATGGCATTCTCCAGGCAAGAACACTGGAGTGGGTTGCCATTTCCTTCTCCAAAATTATAACTAAATTCTTGTATTCAGAGAATCTCTCTGTCTCTTTTCTCTCCCTTTCTCTCTCTCTCTCTTCCTATGTATAATAAATATAATAAAACAAATATCTTTTCAAAATAAAATCTAGGAAAGACATTTTCCCTTAGATACTTATTTAATTTTCCATGAGAAATCTTATTTTACAGAACTTTCTTACCTCATAATTTTAGAGTTTATGGTTACGGTGGCAAAGGAAGTAGGAAACCTCTTGAAGAACAGTTCCACGTATGTTTTATTGTCTGTTTTGCCTTTATTATATGAGATTCTGTGATCCTCTTACACATGGTGCTTACTTACACATGGTCCACATGGTGCTAGAGTATAAAGGGCTGGAGTTGTGTTTTGGCATAAATATAACCATTTCCTTTCGACAATGTGTTTTCAGTTAGCTTTGTGACACAGATGGTTAAACAAACCACATATGACCACGGTGCATTTAAGCTACTGTTTCATGATGGTGCACATGAATGTGATAAAAGTGTTGAATATGGAGTGAGATACTTACAATGAGAGAACCTGACTTGAGTCAGGAAAGCTAAATCTGGAAGAAAAGGAGAATCCAAAGATTTGTCTGAAGTATGTTCAGGGACCAAAGAAGTACACACATTACATTTCATGCACACTAAGGAATACATTAAATGTTCATCTATTTGGAATATTCAGAGCTTCATTTAATAAAGCTTGTGATTTGTTGTAAAAATAATGTAGAAAGATGCATAGAATTTCAGGGGTTACTCATGCCTGAAATGCTGTTTTTGCTTTTTCCGTTTACCGTGCCTCACCAATACGTGAAACATATGGTGATACCTGGTCTCAGAGAAAACAGAAATGGTTTTAAGCCAAGCCTTCAATAGAAGAAGGTGGCCAAGGAAATGGGTTTTAAGATGGCAGGAGGCATATCTGCATTCCCCTTGGGGAATGGGTCTAGGACCAGTGACTCTGAGATAGCTAAGTATGCCCATAGCATGAAACGCCTGGGCAGGCACACAGCAAGCAGGAGAAGGATATGAGCAGGCCAGGCCATGAAAGATATGCTGTGCCATCGAAATCCATGTGGACTTCATCCCTACTGACACAGGGAACCACTGGGGAAATTCCAGCCAGAACTAGCCTAGCCATGTTCATGCTCACCAGTGGCTGTTCTGTTAGCAGTATAGAGGGTGAACCAGGGAAAGAGGTGGAAGGCCTTGCTAGCCTGGGAGAGCAGAAAAGAGATGACCACAAGTGCTGTGCACGTGTGGCAACTGGGGAATGAAGAGGCTCGTCCAGTGCAGCCTCTGAGAATACCCGCATCGGAAGGTCTGTTTGCCTAAAGTGGTGACTGGTAGGACTGGGTGAGCACCATCATCCTTTTATCACTGCTTTCTCTTTCCCTGGTTTCAGTTACCTGCTCTCAGCCAGGTGGCACTAGTGGTAAAGAACCTGCCTATCAATGTAGGAGATGCTGAAGATGTGGGTTCAATCCCCTGGACGGGAAGACCTCCTGGAGGAGGTCATGGCAAGCCAATCCAGTATTCTTGCCTAAGAATCCCATGGGCAGAGGAGCCTGGCAGGCTACATAGACCATGGGGTCACAAAGAGTCAGACACAACTAAGCGACTTTAGCATGCACCAATACCTGTTTGATTTTTTATTTGCAATCCTTATTTCTATGTAGCAAATTATATCACTATGTTGAAGTGAAAGCATTTTTATAGACTAAGCTCTTAACAGGGAAAATAATAAATATGGTGAGTTCTGTAAATTTTGCCCATCAGAGTAGGCAAATACATGTGAATCATCTATGGAGTTCTCTATACAAATGGATAAATAATGCGCACTGTCTAGAAGTCTTATGATATATATACTTATGCATATATACATATATAATAGACATACTGTGTGGCATTTTTTGTGTGTGAAGGAGAGTGTGTGCATGCTCAATCATGTCCAACTCTTTGTGACCCTATGGACTAACCCGCCAGGCTCCTCTGTTCATGGGATTCTCCAGGCAAGAATACTGGAGTGGGCTGTCATTTCATTCTCCAGGGATCAAACCCACATCTTCTATGTCTCCTGCACTGGCAGACATATTATTTACCACTGAGCTACCTGGGAAACCTCGAGAGGGAGAGAGACAGAGATTTAAAAAAAAAAAAATAGAGACAATAATATTCATGTGGCTGCTATGTCCCACACCTACTTTTTATGTGATTCTATATACCTAACACCTAACTCTATTTCCTCCCTCCCCAGGAGATAGTCATGAAAAACAAATGTGTACTTAAAGAGACAAATCAAAGACTGTTTTAGTAATAACCTGAATGTAGTAAGTTATTGAATGCTGGCCTCAAATGCCATGTTAGCAAAGTATGTTTGCCAAAGCTTCAAGCCTATCTTCAGTGTAGGAAAAATCAGGAGAGTTTATTAAATTGGGTTAGAAGCATATAAACCTGTTTTTCATGAATTCCACAAGTGATTTTCATCCCTAAAATCTTGCTAACTAAAGGCTTATCTACAAGAAACCAATTCAACCTATCAGACACAGAATTTGTTCCCTGATCATTTCTGTTCAGTTATTCAGTCATGTCCACTCTTTGTGACCCCATGGACTGCAGCATTCCAGTCTTCCCTGTCCATCACCAGCTCCCAGAGCTTACTCAAACTCGTGTCCATCAAGTCAGTGATGCCATCCAACCATCTCATTCTCTGACATCCTTTTCTCCTCCTGCCTTCAATCTTTCCCAGCATCAGGGTCTTTTCCAATGAGTCAGTTCTTTGCATCAGGCGGCCAAAGTATTGGTGTTTCAGCTTCAGCATCAGTCCTTCCAATGAATATTCAGAACTAATTTCCTTTAGGATGGACTGGTTTGATCTCTTTGCAGTCCAAGGGACTCTCAAGAGTCTTCTCCAATACCACAATTCAAAAGCATCAGTTCTTCAGCACTCAGCTTTCTTTATAGTCCAACTCTCACATCCGCACATGACTACTGGAAAAACCATAGCTTTGGCTAGACAGACCTTTGTCAGCAAAATAATGTCTCTGCTTTTTAATATGCTGTCTAGGTTGGTCATCACAGGGTTGTTCCCCATGTCTGCAGCTTACTTTATGGTCTCTTCAGGACAGAGAGATACTCATGCTGGTTCAAAAGTAAAATTACAAGATGGCGTAACGATCTGAAATATGTATGCATGTAAAAATAGATGTCAAATTATAGGAGGAAGAAATGGACAGAAATGAAAAAATAAATAATTAAATTATTATTACTGAAGATTTAGACTTTTCTCTCTATGATGCTAGTGATAAAGAATCCACTTGCCAATGCAGGAGACCCAAGAGATGAGGGTTCGATCCCTGAGTCAGGAAGATCCCTGGAGTAGGAAATGCCAATCTGCTCCAGTAGTCTTACCTGGAGAATCCCCTGGACAGAGGAGCCTGGAAGGTTACAGTCCATAGAGCCACAAAGAGTCAGACATAACTGAAGGCACGTGCCCACACAAACACACACTCTCTCTCTCAATAATCAATAGGTGAAGTAGGAAGAAACTCAGCAAATATGATGATGACTTGAGCAGAACTATCAATCAACTTGATCAAATCAAAATTTGTAGGAGGCACACATAACAGCAACATTCTTCCTGTTGCTAAGTTTATACACGTTCATTTTGAGTGCTAGTAGGAGACTGAACAAGGTATGGTAAAGGAAAACACTGCAGAAAAATGACAATGAAAAAACATGAAAAAACTGGGAAAGGAAATTGTATAAAAATAATAAACTTCTGTGTACTCTATCAACATTGTATTCTTTGTGACCTAAAATGATTTATTTATTGATTTTCAACTTTTACAATCAACTTATGTATAAGATTGATATAATGTACTGATAATTTTGAAGAATTAGATATGTTATCAGTCTGGACAATATAAACCACATTTGCAGGAAAGTAGTTGAAACCTGGAGGAAAAGAAGAGATATTTTCTCTTGATTGTATAAAGTGTGATTTATGCAGATGAAGCTGTATATGAACCCACAGTCAAGAAATACAAATACGATGATAAGTCAATGAAGTATCTAAAATATGTAAGAAACTGTGTTAGTCTATGTCTAAAGAAATCACTCAAAAATTTACACATAGAAAGTTTGATATAGAGAATTATTAACTGTAACAGGGATTAGAGTAAAAACGAAGAAGTAAAGAGAACTTTAAAGGACATATGAATATAAGATACAAGAAGCATTTGGCAACCCTAGGATGGGTTAAAGAAGCCTGTTTCTTTTTTTTTTTTTTTAATCAAAACATTTTATTTATTTATTTATTTTTTCAGTGGGTTTTGTCATACATTGACATGAATCAGCAATAGATTTACATGTATTCCCCATCCCGATCCCCCCTCCCACCTCCCTCTCCACCCGATTCCTCTGGGTCTTCCCAGTGCAGCCTGTTTCTTTACCCCAGAGTTGGGATTGCTGAAAGTGGCAAGACCATGCATCTTCGAATAGCAGAAGTCACTGTGGTGCTGTTCCAAGTGATGTTGCTGTGAAATTTCTCTTCAGAACCATCCAAGGGAAATCTGCCCTTTGGGTAGCCAGGAGAGCTGCTCACGAGCTGTCTCACCAAACTCACTCCACTGAGGAAGGAGAGGGGCCTGGACGGATGGAAACTACTGGCTGAAGGGTGTTAGTGACCACCAGTCACTGAAGCATCCTGGCGTTGCCACAACTGTCCTCTCTGTAGGAGCCTACCAAGCTAGCACCCTGGAACCAGACAGCAGAGCTGTCTTCCCATGCTCACCAGCACCCGGTGCTAGCAAAGCTTGATCCGTAGCAAAGGAAAAAATAATTAAGGGGCCCATATTCATTTGCACAAAGCAGGCAAAAGGTTAATTTGAAACTGAGTTGCAAGGCATTAATAATCAACAGAGCCTTACAACTTAGATTATTCAGTTTCCATATGCACTCATTTTAAAAAAAAAAAAGAATTTTTTTTTTCTTTTTTGGCTGTTCCAGTCTTCGTTACTGTGCGTCTTTTCCCTAGTTGCAGCGAGTGAGGGCTACTCTTCGTGGTGGTGTGCAGGCTTCTCACTACTGCAGCTTCTCTTGTTGTGGAGCACAGGCTATAGGGCACAGGCTCAATTGTTGTGGCACACAAGCTTAGTTTCTCCATGGCATATGAGATCTTCCCATACCAGGGACTGAACACGCCTCTCCTGAATTGGCAGGCAGATTCTTTACCACTGAGCCACCAGGAGAGCCCCCCATATGTGCTCTTTTATACACATTTGAACCCTGAAAAAACAGCGGAATCCCCATTTCTAGTTAACAACATTCAACCAAACTTTTCACAGTTAAAGCGATTTTCAATCTTCCACAAATTGATGAGACACACAATCACATGTCATTGCGTCCATTGGTAGCAATATTAAGCTCTCCATAAATTCAGTCACAATCCCGCTGAATACTGTGTTAACATGATGTTAAATTAACTTGTAAAGTTAACTTCCAACCACTTGTATGTAAGCTGATGATAGGAAGAGGGGGGGAAAAGAAGAAAATGTTTGGTACATACAAATAAAGATACATAGGCATGTGGCAAGCCAAAAGAACATATGCAAAGCTGCTAGAGTCTTTGCCTCTGTGATCAGTTATGATTGCTGTGTATGACTTCTTTTTCCCACCACCTGCTCTGCATTTCCATTGCTCTCAACCGGACCTACCAAAGCTTCTTATGAATGTTTACCTAGCAGAATAACACAAATCTTCATTCCCAAATGGTCTGCATCCTTAATCATATCTTATTTTGGTTACTGTTATAGTCAAGTGGATTGAAGACATAGCACTTTTTAAGCAACAATTTTCCCTACTGTGTTCAGAGTCAGAACCTCCAGCCACTGTGTTAGCCTGCTCATTTGTACAGTGGCAGAAGTAGCTCAAAATCTCCAGGTGGAAGTTTCATCATCCAAAGTAGTAGAATCATTATTGTGTCTCTGGGTGGACAAATTCCCCACTGGTGGATAGGAGCTAAAAGTTACTATGGTAGAAAGCAAAAAAGCTACAAAATAGTTATTAGATATAATGTTGGGAAGGTGAGACCCCCATTTCAACACCTTATATCTGGACAAATGTATTGAGGCTCTCAGTGAAACTTGCCATATGCTGGTCTCTGATGCAAAGAGAACCCCAGCCTTTCAGAGTAATGTCTCCCAACTACCAGGGTAGAAGACTGTTCAGTAAGCTAGTCTACCTTTAAATTAGATCAGCCACTTCCAGATGATAGAATATATGGTTAGATATGTACATAAACCAATGATGGTGGTGGTGGTTTAGTCATGTCGGACTCATGACTCATGACTAAGTCATGTCCGACTCATGCGACCCCATGGACTGTACTGGCTAGGCTTCTCTGTCCATGGGATTCCCCAGGCAAAAAATACTGGAGTGGGTGGCCATTTCCTTCTCCAGGGGATCTTCCTGACCCACAGATCAAACTCAGGTCTCCAGCTTTGCAGGCAGATTCTTTACTGACTGAGCTTTGAGGGAAGCCCACATAAACCAATGGCTGCACTTAATTCACTGAGAACAAAGTTTCTGTATCAGACACAACACTGTGTAGAAGACACAGCAGTGGATAAGGCGCTCTGTGAGTTCACGAGTGCTGATGCTAGAAGAAGCACCATGGACAGAGAAGACAGTTTGTGGTTTTCTAACTGGACATGGAACAACAGACTGGTTCCAAATAGGAAAAGAAGTATGTCAAGGCAGTATATTGTCACCCTGCTTATTTAACCCATATGCAGAGTACATCATGAGAAATGCTGGGCTGGAGGAAGCCCAAGCTGCAATCAAGATTTCTGGGAGAAATATCAATAACCTCAGATATGCAGATGACACCACCCTTATGGCAAAAAGTGAAGAGGAACTAAAAAGCCTCTTGATGAAAGTAAAAGAGGAGAGTGAAAAAGTTGGCTTAAAGCTCAACATTCAGAAAACTAAGATCATGGCTTCTGATCCCATCACTTCATGAGAAATAGATGGGGAAACAGTTGAAGCAGTGTCAGACTTAATTTTTGTGGGCTCCAAAATCACTGCAGATGGTGATTGCAGCCTTGAAATTAAAAGACGCTTACTCCTTGGAAGGAAAGTTATGACCAACATACATAGCATATTAAAAAACAGACACATTAGTTTGCCAACAAAGGTCTGTCTAGTCAAGGCTATGGTTTTTCCAGTAGTCATGTATGAATGTGAGAGTTGGACTGTGAAGAAAGCTGAGCACCAAAAAAATTGATGCTTTTGAACTGTGGTGCTGGAGAAGACTCTTGAGAGTCCCTTGGACTGCAAGGAGATCCAACCAGTCCATCCTAAAGGAGATCAGTTCTGGATGTTCATTGGAAGGACTGATGCTGAAGCTGAAACTCCAGTACTTTGGCCACCTCATGCGAACTGTTGACTCATTGAAAAAGACCCTGATGCTGAGAGGGATTGAGTGCAGGAAGAGACAGGGATGACAGAGGGTGAGATGGCTGGATGGCATCACCGACTCGATGGACACGAGTTTGAGTTAACTCCGGGAGTTAGTGATGGACAGGGAGGCCTGGCGTGCTGTGATTCATGGGATCACAAAGAATCGCACACGACTGAGCGACTGAACTGATAGATTTATCGATTTACCATCATCTTGTAATATTGGCATATGATGATTCTTAGCATTCCCTAAATAATCCACTATAAGGCAGATAGTAATACCCCACTTTTATTTCTGATTTTAGTAATTTGGTTCTTTTAGTAGTCAATGTAGCTTAAGAATTGTCAATTTTATCTTTTCAAAGAACCACCTTTTGCTTTCATTGATCTATTTATTCCTATTTAATTTCACTCTAATCTTCATTATTTCCTTTCTTCTGCTTAATTTAGATTTAGCTTGTTCCTCCTGTTCCTGAGTAATAGGTGGTTGGATTGGTATTACTGTATCTTTTTTCATTATTAATGTATCTGTCAATATATATACATTTATCAAAAACACCAACTTTCACCACAACGTATACTTTTTAAGTATGGAGTTTCTTCATTTTCATTTTTCTCAAATATCTTCTGGTTTCATTTTGATTTCTCTTTTAATCCATAGGTTATTTAGAGATAGATGTTTGATTTCCACATGTCTGTGAGTTCATCCAAATGTTTTCTGTCAGTTATTTCTAAAAAATGTCATTATTATCAGAAAAAAATAATTTTACTAGTTCTGTACTTTTAAATTGAGGCTCTTTTAATGCATGGACATATGATCTATCCTGGAAAATATTTTAAATACAGGTTAAGAAGACTGTGTATCCTGTTCTTCTTTGGCAGAGCATTTTACAGATGTCTGCTAGGTTTACCTTTGTTGTTGTCCAGTCACTCAGTCATGTCTGACTCTTTGCGATCCCATGAACTGAAGCACACCAGGCTTCCCTGTCCTGCACCATCTCCCTGCATTTTCTCACATTCATGTCCGTTGCATGGATGATGCCATCCAACCATCCACCCTCTGTCATCCCCTTCTCCTCCTGCCTTCAATCTTTCCCAGCATCAGGTCTTTTCCAATAAGTCAGCTCTTCACATCTGGTGGCCAAAGTACTGGAGCTTTAGCTTCAGTATCAATCCTTCCAATGATTATTCAGAATTGATCTCCTTTAGGATTGACTGGTTTGCTCTCCTTGCTGTCCTAGGGACTCTCAAGAGTCTTCTCCAGCACCACAGTTGAAAAGCATCAATTCTTTGGCACTCAGCTTTCTTTATGGTCCAACACTCATATCCGTTCATGACTACTGGAAAAACCATAGCTTTGACTCTACAGACCTTTGTTGACAATGTGATGTTTCTGCTCTTTAATACACTGTCTAGGTTTGTCCTAGATTTTCTTCCAAGGAGCAAGCATCTTTGAATTTCACGTCTGCAGTCACCATCTGCAGTGATTTTGGAAGGCAAGAAAATAAAGTCTTTCACTGTTTCCATTGTTTCCCTATCTATTTGCCAAGATCTATATGATCTTCCTTTTGTGAATGTTGAGTTTTAAGCCAGCTTTTTCATCTCCTTTTTCATCTTCATCAAAAGGCTCTTTAGAAATCAAAGAGGACACAAACAGATGGAGAAACATACCATGCTCATGGATTGGAAGAATCAATATTGTCAAAATGGCTATTCTATCCAAAGCAATCTATAGATTCAATGCAATCCCTATCAAGCTACCAACGGTATTTTTCACAGAACTAGAACAAATAATTTCACAATTTGTATGGAAATACAAAAAACCTCGAATAGCCAAAGTAATCTTGAGAAAGAAGAATGGAACTGGAGGAATCAACCTGCCTGACTTCAGACTCTACTACAAAGCCACAGTCATCAAGACAGTATGGTACTGGCACAAAGACAGAAATATAGATCAATGGAACAGAATAGAAAGCCCAGAGATAAATCCACGAACTTATGGACACCTTATCTTTGACAAAGGAGGCAAGGATACACAATGGAAAAAAGACAACCTCTTTAACAAGTGGTGCTGGGAAAGCTGGTCAACCACTTGTAAAAGAATGAAACTAGAACACTTTCTAACACCATACACAAAAATAAACTCAAAATGGATTAAAGATCTAAATGTAAGACCAGAAACTATAAAACTCCTAGAGGAGAACATAGGCAAAACACTCTCCGACATAAATCACAGCAAGATCCTCTATGACCCACCTCCTAGAATATTGGAAATAAAAGCAAGACTAAACAAATGGGACCTAATGAAACTTAAAAGCTTTTGCACTACAAAGGAAACTATAAGTAAGGTGAAAAGACAGCCCTCAGATTGGGAGAAATTAATAGCAAATGAAGAAACAGACAAAGGATTAATCTCAAAAATATACAAGCAACTCCTGCAGCTCAATTCCAGAAAAATAAATGACCCAATCAAAAAATGGGCCAAAGAACTAAACAGACATTTCTCCAAAGAAGACTTACAGATGGCTAACAAACACATGAAAAGATGCTCAACATCACTCATTATCAGAGAAATGCAAATCAAAACCACAATGAGGTACCATTACACGCCAGTCAGGATGGCTGCTATCCAAAAGTCTACAAGCAATAAATGCTGGAGAGGGTGTGGAGAAAAGGGAACCCTCTTACACTGTTGGTGGGAATGCAAACTAGTACAGCCACTATGGAGAACAGTGTGGAGATTTCCTTAAAAAACTGGAAATAGAACTGCCATATGACCCAGCAATCCCACTTCTGGGCATACACACTGAGGAAACCAGATCTGAAAGAGACACGTGCACCCCAATGTTCATCGCAGCACTGTTTATAATAGCCAGGACATGGAAGCAACCTAGATGCCCATCAGCAAATGAATGGATAAGGAAGCTGTGGTACATATACACCATGGAATATTACTCAGCCATTAAAAAGAATTCATTTGAATCAGTTCTAATGAGATGGATGAAACTGGAGCCCATTATACAGAGTGAAGTAAGCCAGAAAGATAAAGAACATTACAGCATACTAACACATATATATGGAATTTAGAAAGATGGTAACGACAACCCTATATGCCAAAACAGAAAAAGAGACACAGAAGTACAGAACAGACTTTTGAACTCTGTGGGAGAAGGTGAGGGTGGGATGTTGTGAAAGAACAGCATGTATATTATCTATGGTGAAACAGGTCACCAGCCCAGGTGGGATGCATGAGACAAGTGCTCGGGCCTGGTGCACTGGGAAGACCCAGAGGAATCGGGTGGAGAGGGAGGTGGGAGGGGGGATCGGGATGGGGAATACGTGTAAATCCATTGCTGATTCATGTCAATGTATGACAAAACCCACTGAAAAAAATAAATAAATAAATAAAATTTTTAAAAAAGGCTCTTTAGTTCTTCTTCACTTTCTGCCATAAAGGTGATGTCATCTGCATATCTGAGGTTATTGATATTTCTCCCGGCAAGCTTGATTCCAGCTTGAGCTTCATCCATTTCGCATGATGTACTCCGCATAAAAGCAGAGAGACAATATACAACCTTGACATACTACTTTCCCAATTTGGAACCAATTCATTGTTCCATGTCCAGTTTTATTATTATAAAACATTGCTCTTTATCTACTGACATTTTGTTTGTTTGTTTGTTTTTAAAGTCTATTTTGTCTGATATACACTATAGTGTTAGGTCACTAGTTGATTCCAACTCTTTGTGATCCCATGGACCAGTTTCCTCTCTCCATGGATTTCCCAGGCAAGAATACTGGACTTCATTGCCATTTCCTCCTCTAGGGGATCTTCGACCGCAGGAGACCCAGGAATTGAACCCATGTCTCCTGTATTGGCAGGCATATTCTTTACCATCTGAGTCACCACCAGAGTATCTTGGTATAAATGTAGTCAATCCCATTTGCTCAAGATTGCTATTTACATGATATTCTTTTTTATTCCTTTAATCAGTCTATGTCTTTGAATGAACTAAAGCCAGTTATCTAGTAACAGTTTACAGTTGTGTCTTTTTTTTTTTTTAACCTAATCTGACAATCTTTGCTTTTATTTATTGGATTTATTTATTGGTGTTTGTTGGACTATTTAATCTGATCACATTTAATGCTAGTACTGATACAGTTGTATTTATATCTGCTTCTTTTACTTTCTGTTTTGTATGTATCTCATGTGTTTTTGTTCCTCTTTTACTGCTCCCCCCCCCCCACTAATTGGATATATTCTACTGAAGAATTTAAATTTCTTTAATGATTTTTCAACATTTTTGAGTTACACTTTTAGTGATTTACCTAGGGCTTTACTTGATCCATTTTAACTTATCAGATCTGCTGGATCATCAAAAAAGCAAGGGAGTTCCAGGAAAACATCTTTTTCTGCTTTATTGACTATGCCAATGTAGTCAATAAACTTTTAAATTGAGGCTCTTTTAATGCATGGACATATGATCTATCCTGGAAAATATTTTAAATACAGGTTAAGAAGACTGTGTATCCTGTTCTTCTTTGGCAGAGCATTTTACAGATGTCTGCTAGGTTTACCTTTGTCCTACGCCAACGTCTTGGACTGTATGGATCACAATAAACTGTGGAAAATTCTTAAAGAGATGGGAAAACCAGACCACCTGACCTGCCTCTTGAGAAACCTGTATGCAGATCAGGAAGCAACAGTTAGAACTGGACAAGGAACAACAGGATGGTTCCAAGTAGGAAAAGGAGTACGAAAAGGCTGTATATTTCATCAAGAGGCTTTTTAGTTCCTCCTCATTTTCTGCCCTAAGGGTGCTGTCATCTGCATATCTGAGGTCATTCATATTTCTCCTGGCAATCTTGATTCCAGCTTCTGTGTCTTCCAGCCCAGCGTTCCTCATGATGTACTCCGCATATAAGTTAATAAGCAAGATGACAATATACAGCCTTGAAAATATTGTGAACAGAATGGTTCTCTAAATTTTAATGATATTTACCACAGTAGATGGTTCTCTAAATTTTATTTTCTCACTTTTCACTGCTAGTGTCTAATAATAATAAAAACAACAATGCAAATCATATATTGATCTTTTATATTGTGTGGACCTCATAAATTCTCTCTTTCTCTCTTTTTGTGTGTGTGTGTTTCTTAGTATTTCCATGTTCAGGATCATGTAATCTGCAAATGAAGCCTGAAGTATCTTTTTCTAGTTAAGATACCTTTAATTGGTTTTTCTTGCTTGACTATATACATATCTATCAAAATGTTGAACTATACATGGAGAAAGAAAAGATTTACTTATTACCAATTTTATGAAACAAATTTAGCCATTACCAGTAAGTTTATTGTTACCTGTAGGCTTTTTTGTTAATACCCTTTATCTGATTTGGAAATTCCCCCTATATTTCTACTGTTCTGAGAATTTTTAATCTCACATGGTGGTTGTATATTTTCAGTGCTTTTCATACATCTATTTTCATGACTCTGCTTTTGATGCATTTTCCTATTGATATAATTTATTACATTAATTTGTTTTCAGATGTTAAAAATCATGAGCCATGTTCTGGTTATTCACTCTGACAATGTCTGGCTTTTAATTGATTGTTTAGACCATTTCCATTAAAAGTGATTACTGATGTACTTGAACTCATTCAGTTCAGTTCTATCTTCAAATAACAGAGTAATAGTTCACATTCAAATGCTGTAATTATATACTCCTTCATGTGTAGTGAAGGTGTACTATAATAGTTTCCCAATTCCTCCATCAAGTCCCTTGTGAGGCTTCTTGTTACTTACTTTGCTTATACATATACAATAAATATACAATACATTCTCTGTATTATTGCTTTGAGAAGATAGTTATCTTTTAGCTCAGTTAAGAATAGGAAAAATAAACATATTTTTCTTTCCATTTTTTTCATTTTCTGATGCTGTCCCTTTTTTATGTAGATCAAAGTTTCTGACATAAATAATTTTTCTTCTGCATGAAGGACTTTTAAAAAAAATATTTCTTGCAAGTAAGATATGCTGGCAAAGAATTCTATCAGTTTTTATCTGAAAAATCTATATTATTTGAAAGATACTTTTACTGGACAGAAAATTCTGAGTTAGATTTTTCTTTTCTTACAGCAGTCAAAAATCCTTCCAAATCTTCTTCACTGCATGATATTTAAATGAAAAGTCTGTTGTAATTCTTATCTTTGTTCCTCTAAGTAAGGTGTGCCCCAACCTAGTTGCCTTCGAGAGTTTTTCATTGATTTTGGCTTACTTTAGTTTGAATGTGATATATTTATAGATGGTTTTTATTTTGATATTTATCCTGGTTGGCATTTTCTAAGTTTCTTGTGTTTGTGTTTTCACGTCTGTCAATAAACCCAAGGCGAAACACCACAAAACACATATTAATCAAATTAACAAAGATCAAACAGAAAGAACAAATATTAAAAGCAGCAAGGGAGAAACAACAAATAACACACAAAGGGATTCCCATAAGGATAACAGCTGATCTATCAATAGAAACTTCAGGCCAGAAGGGAATGGCAGGACATACTTAAAGTAATGAAAGAGAATAACCTGCAACTTAGATTACTGTACCCAGCAAGGATCTCATTCAGATATGAAGGAGAATTCAAAAGCTTTACAGACAAGCAAAAGCTGAGAGAATTCAGCACCACCAAACCAGCTCTTCAACAAATGCTAAAAGAGCTTCTCTAGACAAGAAACACAGAAAGGTTGTATAAACTCGAACCCAAAACAACAAAGTAAATGGCAACGGACCATACCTATCAATAATTACCTTAAATGTAAATGGGTTGAATGACCCAACCAAAAGACAAAGACTGGCTGAATGGATACAAAAACAAGACCCCTATATATGCTGTGTACAAGAGACCCACCTCAAAACAAGGGACACATACAGACTGAAAGTGAATGGCTGGAAAAAAATATTTCACGCAAACGGAGACCAAAAGAAAGCAGGAATCGCAATACTCATATCAGATAAAATAGACTTTAAAATAAAGACTGTGGAAAGAGACAAAGAAGGACACTACATAATGATAAAAGGATCAATCCAAGAAGAAGATATAACAATCACAAATATATATGCACCCAAAATAGGAGCACCGCAATATGTAAGGCAAATGTTAACGAGTATGAAAGGGGAAATTAACAGTAACACAATAATGGTGGGAGACTTTAATACCCCACTCATAACTATGGATAGATAAACTAAACAGAAAATTAACAAGGAAACACAAACTGTAAATGACACAGTGGACCAGCTAGACCTAATTGATATCTATAGGACATTTCACCCCAAAACAATCAATTTAACCTTTTTCTCAAGTGCACATGGAACCTTCTCTAGAATAGATCACATCCTGGGCCATAAATCTAGCCTTGGGAAATTCAAAAAAATTGAAATCTATCCAGTCATCTTTTCTGACCACAGTGCAGTAAGATTAGATCTCAATTACAGGAAAAAAAATATTAAAAATTGCAACATATGGAGGCTAAATAACACGCTTCTGAATAACCAACAAATCATAGAAGAAATCAAAAAAGAAATCAAAATATGCATAGAAATAAATGAAAATGAAAACACAACAACCCAAAACCTATGGGACACTGTAAAAGCAGTGCTAAGGGGAAGGTTCATATTATTACAGGCTTACCTGAAGAAACAAGAAAAAAGTCAAATAAATAACCTAATTCTACACCTAAAGCAACTAGAGAAGGAAGAAATGAAGAAATCTTCAAAATTTTAAAAGAAAGAAATCTTAAAAATTAAGGCAGAAATAAATGCAAAAGAAACAAAAGAGACCATAGCAAAAATCAACAAAGCTAAAAGCTGGTTTTTTGAAAAAATAAACAAAATTGACAAACTGTTAGCAAGACTCATTAAGAAACAAAGGGAGAAGAACCAAATTAACAAAATTAGAAATGAAAATGGAGAGATCACAACAGACAACATTGAAATACAAAGGATCATAAGAGACTACCACCAGCAGGTCTATGCCAATAAATTGGACAACTTAGAAGAAATGGGCAAATTCTTAGAAAAGTATAACTTTCCAAAACTGAACAAGGAAGAAATAGAAGATATTAAGAGACCCATCACAAGCAAGGAAATCGAAACTGTAATCAGGAATCTTCCAGCAAACAAAAGCCCAGGACCAGACGGCTTCACAGCTGAATTCTACCAAAAATTTAGAGAAGAGCTAACACCTATCTTACTCAAACTCTTCCAGAAAATTGCAGACGAAGGTAAACTTCCAAACTCATTCTATGAGGCCACCATCTCCCTAATTCCAAAACCGGGCAAAGACTCCACAAAAAAAGAAAACTACAGGCCAATATCAATGATGAACTTAGATGCAAAAATCCTTAATAAAATTCTAGCAAACAGAATCCAAAAACATATTAAAAAAATCATACATCGTGACCAAGTGGGCTTTATCCCATGAATGCAAGGATTCTTTAATATCCACAAATCAGTTAATGTAATACACCACATTAACAAATTGAAAGATAAAAGCCACATGATTATCTCAATAGATGCAGAAAAAGCCTTGACAAAATTCAACATCCATTTATGATTAAAACTCTCCAGAAAGCAGGAATAGAAGGAACATACCTCAACATAAAAAAAAGCTATATATGACAAACCCACAGCAAGCATTACCCTCAATGGTGAAAAATTGAAAGCATTTCCCCTAAAATCAGGAACAAGACAAGGGTGCCCACTCTCACCACTACTATTCAACATAGTTTTGGAAGTTTTGGCCACAGCAATCAGAGCAGAAAAAAAAGTAAAAGGAATCCAGATAGGAAAAGAAGAAGTAAAACTCTCACTGTTTGCAGATGACATGATCCTCTATATAGAAAACCCTAAAGACTCTTCCAGAAAATTACTAGAGCTAATCAATGAATATAGTAAAGTTGCAGGATATAAAATTAACACACAGAAATCCCTTGCATTCTTATACACTAACAATGAGTAAACAGAAAGAGAAATTAAGGAAACAATACCATTCACCATTGCAATGAAAAGAATAAAATACTTAGGAGTATATCTATGTAAAGAAACAAAATACCTGTACATAGAAAACTATAAAACACTGATGAAAGAAATCAAAGAGGACACACACAGATGGAGAAATATACCATGTTCATGGATTGTAAGAATCAATATTGTCAAAATGACTATACTACCCAAAGCAATCTCTAGATTCAATGCAATCCCTATCAAGCTACCAACGGTATTTTTCACAGAACTAGAACAAAGAATTTCACAATTTGTATGGAAATACAAAAAACCTCGAATAGCCAAAATAATCTTGAGAAAGAAGAATGGAACTGGAGGAATCAACCTGCCTGACTTCAGACTCTACTACAAAACCACAGTCATCAAGACAGTATGGTACTGGCACAAAGACAGAAATATAGATCAATGGAACAGAATAGAAAGCCCAGAGATAAATCCACGAACCTATGGACACCTTATCTTTGACAAAGGAGGCAAGAATATACAACGGAAAAAAGACAACCTCTTTAACAAGTGGTGCTGGGAAAACTGGTCAACCACTTGTAAAAGAATGAAACTAGAACACTTTCTAACACCATACACAAAAATAAACTCAAAATTGATTAAAGATCTAAATGTAAGACCAGAAACTATAAAACTCCTAGAGGAGAACATAGGCAAAACACTCTCTGAGATAAATCACAGCAGGATCCTCTATGACCCACCTCCCAGAATATTGGAAATAAAAGCAAAACTAAACAAATGGGACCTAATGAAACTTAAAAGCTTTTGCACAACAAAGGAAACTATAAGCAAGGTGAAAAAGACAGCCCTCAGATTGGGAGAAAATAACAGCAAATGAAGCAACAGACAAAGGATTAATCTCAAAAATATACAAGCAACTCCTGCTGCTCAATTCCAGAAAAATAAATGACCCAATCAAAAAATGGGCCAAAGAACTAAACAGACATTTCTCCAAAGAAGACATACAGATGGCTAACAAACACATGAAAAGATGCTCAACATCACTCATTATCAGAGAAATGCAAATCAAAACCACAATGAGGTACCATTACACGCCAGTCAGGATGGCTGCTATCCAAAAGTCTACAAGCAATAAATGCTGGAGAGGGTGTGGAGAAAAGGGAACCCTCTTACACTGTTGGTGGGAATGCAAACTAGTACAGCCACTATGGCGAACAGTGTGGAGATTTCTTAAAAAACTGGAAATAGAACTGCCATATGACCCAGCAATCCCACTCCTGGGCATACACACTGAGGAAACCAGATCTGAAAGAGACACGTGCACCCCAATGTTCATCGCAGCACTGTTTATAATAGCCAGGACATGGAAGCAACCTAGATGCCCATCAGCAAATGAATGGATAAAGAAGCTGTGGTACGTATACACCATGGAATATTACTCAGCCATTAAAAAGAATTCATTTGAGTCAGTCCTAATGAGATGGATGAAACTTGAGCCCATTATACAGAGAGAAGTATGCCAGAAAGATAAAGACCAATACAGTATACCAATGCATATATATGGAATTTAGAAAGATGGTAATGATAACCCTATATGCAAAACAGAAAAAGAGACACAGATGTACAGAACAGACTTTTGGACTCTGTGGGAGAAGTCAGGGGTGGGATGTTTTGAGAGAACAGCATCAAAACATGTATATTATCAATGGTGAAGCAGATCACTAGCCCAGGTTGGATGCATGAGACAAGTGCTCAGGGCTGGTGCACTGAGAAGTCCCAGAGGGATGAGGTAGGGAGGGAGGTGGGAGGGGGGATCGGGATGGGGAATACATGTAAATCCATGGCTGATTCATGTCAATGTATGGCAAAAACCACTACAATATTGTAAAGTAGTTAGCCTCCAACTAATAAAAATAAATGGAAAAAAAAATCCTTCCAAATCTTCTTCACTGCATGATTTTTAAATGAAAAGTCTGTTGTAATTCTTATCTTTGTTCCTCAAAGTAAGGTGTGCCCCAACCTAGTTGCCTTAGAGAGTTTTTCATTGATTTTGACTTCCTTTAGTTTGAATGTGATATATTTATAGATTACATATATATTTATTTATTTATTTATCATATATATATATATATATATATATATATATATATATATATATATATCTCCTATATATATCTCCTATATATATCTCCTATATATATATATTTATCCTGCTTGGCATTTTCTAAGTTGCTTGTGTTGGTGTTTTCATGTCTGTCAATAGTTTTGTGAAGATCTTATTCATTATTTTTTCAAGTTTTTTCCTAGTCTATTTCTTCTGCTTCTGCTGCTCTTATTACAAGTATGTGACACTTTTTTATTTGTCTTATAGTTCTTGAATTTTTCTATTTTTTCTCCATTATTTTGTTTTATTGTGATACAGTTTGGGAAGTTTCTATCAATCTATCACTGAGTTCTCTTAACTTTTTCTTCTGTTGCTTACATTGAGTTTTATTGATGAAAGCTTGGAATCCATTTTTAAATTTTTGTTAGGTTTTTTATGCTTTTATTTTCTGTTTATTCTTATAGCTTGTTCTTGCAGTTTTCATATCTCTGTTGATTGTTTCTCTGGTCTTTTATATTGTTGACTTTTGCATTTTAAAACCTTTAAAATATTAACCAAAGCTATCTTAAATTTCATATCTAATAATTCCAAGATCTGTTATATATTTGATTTGATTCTGATGCTTATTTTATCTATTTAGACATTTTTTTTCCTTTCCTTTTCTTATAACTTGTACTTTTTTGTGTTTAAAGTTCGTCATGTTATATAGGGTAGTAGGCACTGAAGCAAATAAGCTTTTAATGTGAGAATATATGCTAATATTTTTAGGAGATAGATTGTGTCTAATGTTTGCTGTAGCTATAGGCACCATAATCTTCAGGTTCTATTAGTGAAGTAATTTCTTTCTCTCTTCTTGAATTTGGAGTGTCCTTTCATCCCAGCCCTCAAAGGGAATATGTGTCTTGGAGTTCTCTCAATTGTAATTTACTTCTATTTCTGCTGGAGACTTATTAGTATGGTTTTACAGTGTGAGGGGGGGACCTTCTCTAGTTTCAACATGAGCCTTTCTTTTAATGAGTTTGTGTCGCAGTGGTATGGATTCCAGAAGTGCTTTTATTCGTCCTCCAGGGGTAGAGTGCCCCATCCCATGCCCCCATCCTCTAGTCCCTGTTCTACAGATACCATCCCCAACCTATATTCTTAAGCCCTTTCTGTTATTGATCATGACTATACTTATTATTCTTTTAGGTGAGTCAAGACGAGTGGAGTTGGCAAGAGTGGGATGAAAGTCTTTCTACCTAGAGATTAAGCCTTTGTTAGACAGCTGGGTCTGGGAATTTCATAATGGTTACTCTTCACCTCCCCCTGCAAGTGTATATGGACAGCTTTCACATATACTCCCCAAAGAACCATATAGAGTTTCTGGAGAAAAGGCAAGTGAAACTATAGGTCCATTACTCAAGAGCTTCACGTCCTCGTGGTAGTCCACGCTCAGTCTCCAGCAATTTGTCAAAATTTGTATTTAAATATTATTAGTAGCTTACGTAGTTCAGTGGTGTATGTTCCAGATAAGCAAATTACAAGTGCTATACTTGCTGTTTTTGCAGGTACTTAGCTTTCCAGATCCATGTATGTGGTTTTCTCTGCAACCGCAGTTCTCTGATGAGTCCAAGAAGAGTCATTAATTTCCGTTTACTCAGGATTTTCTTGTAATGAATGGAAAAACAAAGCCTTCTTAAGTGAACAGTGCAAAGAAATAGAGGAAAACAATAGAATGGGAATGACGAGCGATCTCCTCAAGAAAATTAGAGATACCAAGGGAACATTACATGCAAAGATGGACACAATAAAGGGCAGAAATTGTGTGTACCTAACAGAAGCAGGACATGAACCAACAGACTGGTTCCAAATAGGAAAAGGAGTACGTCAAGGCTGTATATTGTCACCCTGCTTATTTAACTTATATGCAGAGTACATCATTAGAAACGCTGGGCTGGAAGAAGCACAAACTGGAATCAAGATTGCTGGGAGAAATAGCAATAACCTCAGATAGGCAGATGACACCACCCTGATGGAAGAAAGTGAAGAGGAACTAAAAAGCCTCCTGATGAAAGTGAAAGAGGAGAGTGGAAAAGTTGGCTTAAAGCTCAACATTCAGAAAACTAAGATCATGGCATCTGATCCCATCACTTCATGGGAAATAGATGGGGAAACAGTGGAAACAGTGTCAGACTTTATTTTGGGGGGCTCCAAAATCACTGCAGATGGTGATTGCAGCCATGAAATTAAAAGACGCTTACTCCTTGGAAGGAAAGTTATGACCAACCTAGACAGCATATTAAAAAGCAGACACATTACTTTGCCAACAAAGGTCTGTCTAGTCAAGGCTATGGTTTTTCCAGTGGTCATGTATGGATGTGAGAGTTGGACTGTGAAGAAAGCTGAGCGCCAAAGAATTGATGCTTTTGAACTGTGGTGTTGGAGAAGACTCTTGAGAGTCCCTTGGACTGCAAGGAGATCCAACCAGTCCATCCTAAAGGAGACCAGTCCTGGGTGTTCCTTGGAAGGACTGATGCTGAAGCTGAAACTCCAATACTTTGGCCACCTGATGTAAAGAGTTGACTCATTGAAAAAGACCCTGATGCTGGGAGGGATTTGGGACAGGAGGAGAAGTGGATGGCAGAGGATGAGATGGCTGGATGACATCACCTACTTGATGGACATGAGTTTGAGTAAACTCCGGGAGTTGGTGATAGACAGAGAGGCCTGGCGTGCTGCAATTCATAGGGTCGCAAAGAGTCGGACACGACTAAGTGACTGAACTAAACTGAACTGAACAGAAGCAGAAGATATTAAGAGGTGGTGAGAATATACAGAATAATTATACAAAAAGTTATTCATGACCAAATTACCACAATGATGTAGTTACTCGCCTAGATCCAGACATCTGTGAGTGTGAAGTCAAGTGGGCCTTAGGGAACATTACTACAAACAAAACTAGTGGAGATAATGGAATTCCAGCTGAGCTATTTCAAATCCTAAAAGATGATACCATGAAAGTGCTGTACTCAGTATGCCAACAGATTTCAAAAGTAACAATGACCACAAGACTGGAAAAGGTCAGTTTTCATTTCCAATTCCAAAGAAGGGCAATGTCAAAGAATGTTCAAACTGCCACACAATTGGCCTCATTTCACATGCTAACAAGCTAATGTTCAAAATCCTTCAAGCTAAGCTTCAACAGTACAGTGCTCTATATGTTGAATCCTGTGTCTCTTGCTGGTAGCCTTAGAAACTGGCCTCAAAATAGTTGTTAACCTTCTGAACTCAAACTAGTTTAACACCACCCATATCACTTTGCCAACAAGGGTCCACAGACTGAAAGCTATGTTTTTTCCAGTAGTCATGTATGGATGTCAGAGTTGGGCCACAAAGAATGCTGAGTGTTAAAAAATTGATGCTTTTGAACTGTGGTGTTGGAGAAGATTCTTGAGAGTCCCTTGGACAGCAAGGAAGTCAAACCAATTAGTCCTGAAGGAAATCAACCCTGAATATTCATTGGAAGGACTGATGGTGTAGCTCCAATACTTTGGTCACCTTATGTGAAGAGCCGACTCACTTGAAAAGACCCTGATGCCAGATAATCATGATGGTGTGATCATTCACCTAGAGCCAGACATCCTGGAATGTGAAGTCAAGTGGGCCTTAGGAACTATCACTATGAACAAAGCTAGTGAATGTGAAGTCAAGTGGGCCTTAGGAACTATCACTATGAACAAAGCTAGTGGACAGAATTCCAGTTGAGCTATTTCAAATCCTGAAATATGATGCTGCGAAAGTGCTGCGCTCAATATGTCAGCAAATTTGGAAAACTCAGGGATGGCCACAGCCCTGGAAAAGGTCAGTTTTCATTCCAATCCCAAAAGGATGCCCAAAAAGGCAATGCCAAAGAATGCTCAAACTACTGCACAATTGCACTCATCTCACAGGCTAGTAAAGTAATGTGCAACATTCTCCAAGCCAGGCTTCAGCAATACATGAACCGTGAGCTTGCAGATGTTCAAGCTGGTTTTAGAGACAACAGAGGAACCAGAGATCAAATTGCCAATATTTGCTGGATCATCGAAAAAGCTAGAGAGTTCCAGAAAAATATCTATTTATGCTTTATTGTCTATGCCAAAGCCTTTGACTGTGTAGATCACAATAAACTGTGGAAAATTCTGAAAGAGACGGAAATACCAGACCACCTGACCTGCCTCTTGAGAAACCTGTATAAAGGTCAGGAAGCAACAGTTAGAACTGGACATGGAACAACAGAATGGTTCCAAATAGGAAAAAGAGTACATCAAGGCTATATATTGTCAGCCTACTTATTTAACTTATATGCAGAGTACATCATGAGAAATGGTGGGCTGGATGAAGCACAAGCTGGAATCAAGATTGCCGGGAGAAATATCAATAACCTTAGATATGCAGATGACACCACCCTTATGGCAGAAAGTGAAGAAGAACAAAAGAGCCTCTTGATGAAAGTGAAAGAGGAGAGTGAAAATTTTGGCTTAAAGTTCAACAATCAGAAAACTAAAATCATGGCATCCGGTTCCATCACTTCATGGCAAATAGATGGAGAAACAGTGGAAACAGTGGCTGACTTTATTTTTCTGACCTCCAAAATCACTGCAGATGGTGATTGTAGCCATGAAATTAAAAGACACTTACTCCTTGGAAGGAAAGTTATGACCAACCTAGACAGCATATTAAAAAGCAGAGACATTACTTTGTCAACAAAGGTCCATCTAGTCGAGGCTATGGTTTTTCCAGTAGTCGTGTATGGATGTTAGAGTTATGTTAGGCTATAAGGAAAGCTGAGTGCAGAAAATTGATGCTTTTGAACTGTGGTGTGGAGAAGTCTCTTGAGAGTCCCTTGGACTGCAAGGAGATCCATCCAGTCCATCCTAAAGCAGATCAGTCCTGAGTGTTCATTGGAAGGACTGATGCTGAACCTGAAACTCCAATACTTTGGCCACCTGATGCAAAGATTTGACTCATTGGAAAAGAGCCTGATGCTGGGAAAGATTGAGGGCAGGAGAAGAAGGGGATAACAGAGGATGAGATCGTTATATGGCATCACCGACTCAATGGACATGGGTTTGGGTGGACTCTGGGAGTTGGTGATGTACAGGGAGGCCTCTCGTGCTGCAGTTCATTGGGTCACCAAGAGTCAGACACGACTGAGTGAACTGAACAATTTGTTCCAGATATTTTATTATACCTGGATACTCATGTAATGCCCTATATAAAATTAAACATAATGCATTCAGTTACACTAATGGTATATTATCTAAGTATATCCCACATTATATTCCTATTTAA
Source organism: Cervus canadensis (assembly GCF_019320065.1). NCBI lineage: Eukaryota > Metazoa > Chordata > Mammalia > Artiodactyla > Cervidae > Cervus > Cervus canadensis. The sequence goes on along the minus strand of NC_057416.1, from coordinate 32,475,002 downwards.
CACTTTTTAATATTTACAAGAACCAATGATAATATTTTTTTTTCATGTGTCATTATTAAGAAGAATGTGTTATGATTCACCCTAACCCTAACCCCAACCCTAACCTTAACCCTTCTTGATCTGTATATGGGTCAAGAAACAACAGTTAGAACCCTGTATGGAACAACTGATTGGTTCAGGATTGAAAAAGAAGTTTGACAGTTCTGTCAGCTGTCACCCTGTTTGTTTAAACTATACGTTGAGCATATCATGAGAAATGCCGGCTGGATGAGTTACAAGCTGGAATCAAGATTGGCGGGAGAAACATCAACAACCTCAGGTATGCGGATGATACCACTCTAATGGCAGAAAGTGAAGAGGAACTAAGTAACTCAAGAGCCTCTTAATGAGGGTGAATGAGGAGAGTGGACGAGCTAGCTTAAAACTAAATATTTAAAAAAAAAAAAAAAAACCTGATATCATGGCATTCAGCCTCATTACTTCATGGCAAAAAGAAGGGGAAAAGGTGGAAGTAGTAACAGATATCCTCTTTTTGGGCTCTAAGACCATTGCAGATGGTGACTGGAGCCATGAAATCAGAAGACAATTGCTTCTCGGCAGGAAAGCTACGACAAATTTAGACAATATGTTGAAGAGCAGAGACATTACTCTGCCAACAAAGATCCATACAGTCAAGGCTATGGTCTTCCCAATGGTCAAGCATGGCATGTTGTTATATTTATTTAATGAGTATTTAATTACTTAAATTTAGCCCCAAGCAGTTCATGTTTTTGAGTTATTGTAAATTACATGAGTCTCTATGTGGACAAGGAAGGACAAGGTCACAACGCCTTTGTGAATATAAAGGCAGATGTGTTCTATAGATCATCTGGCCAGCTATGGTGAGCAGAAGCCGACATGGTCCCTGATGTCTTCAATGAGAGTAGGGGAAACGGTCTTTGGCCACTGTTGGTGAGACTCCTAATAGGATCCATCCATGGGGAGTGGTGGTCTTGGAAATACTAAAGAAAGTTTATTGTTCATTCACTTATACTATCAAGAAAATAAAATCTACATGACTAAGACCAGTTTAGTTACTCAAATCTTTACTGAGATATATTCTTATGATAAGAAAGAAACTAGAAAGCTGAGTGCTGAAGAATTGATGCTTTTGAACTGTGGTGTATGAGAAGAAACTCTAGAGTCCCTTGGACTGCAGGAAGATTAAATCAGTCCATCGCAAAGGAAATAAGTCCTGAATATTCATTGGAAGGACTGATGCTGAAGCTGAAACTCTGCAACACTTTGGCCACCTGATGCCTAGAACTGACTCTTTAGAAAAAACCGTGATGCTGGGGAAAATTGACAGTGGGAGGAGAAGAGGACAACAGAGGATGAGATGGTTGGATGGCATCAACGACTCAATGGACATGAGTTTGAGCAAGCTCCAGGAGTTGGTGGTTGACAGGAAAGCCTGGCATGCTGCAGTTTATGGGGTCACAAAGAGTCGGACAAGATTGAGTGACTGAACTGAACTGAGACTTGTGTTTAGGCAAAAGCCTGATGAAGTCATAAAGGCTCATCCAACTATCATATTACAGACTGATGTAAGTTTTACTGGATTTGAAGGCTTTGCTGTCACTCAGTCACTTAAGAACCAGCCTCAGGTTCTAAGCACCATCGGTCAGTGAACACACTGGCTAATGACATGGACATGGAGGAAGACAAGTAAAGACCTATTCAGGGTTACAGTGGTAGGTCTTGCTAAAAGATAATCTTAGGCATATTAAATCTTTTAAGAGTCTCCTTGAGCACAAAATGATTCAAATTGGGCAGCATCTAATTTAACAGTTAGAAAGGAGCTCCAAGGAGCTGTACCATATTAAAGACTTTTAATAGGCAGAAGGGAGTGGGAACAAGGAAGTTATACAGGAAAAAAAGTGGGCTGGTTATCGCAAAGTTACTTTTCCTTTACGGGATGGCAGGGGTCTATCAGGGGATTACCTAACCACTGCTGGCCAGGTGATTCCTGGTTTACTGGCTTAAGATTCCAGTTCTAGAGGAGTCAAAACTGTATTTAAGATAAATCTCTGTTTGGTGACATGAGGCTTAGTATAAAGGACTCCATTTTGGGCCTGATGTCTTCTTTTCATTTTTGTTTGTTTAACAGCCTCCACAGCTACAATAGAACAATGGTCTATCCAAGATGAGTACTCATTTTCCAATATATACCCCTGAACTCCAGTGAGCTAAGCTCCCTCTCCCTTCTGCCCACTGTTACTTCACTTTGGATTTTAAATGAAGACTTAAGAGTGCCCTGATGATGAAATATTGACCCAAATAGTCCAATAGTCATCCAAATAGTCAATCAGGCAATCAACTGAACTTACTCTTGTTTCCCAGGAATAATCTCTGAAAACCCATTCAGGAACTGGCTAATAAACTACCCAGAATGCACACTTTAGCAAAAGCTAAACAAAATTCCTTGCAGGCCAAGGGACAGAAAAATCAATGGCTCAAGTCTGAGTCATAATTCCATGCAGACATGGCTACTAGGCCAGAGAGACTCTAATGAGGAAATTGTTGGTCTGTGCTTTGGAGAAACTCTCTCTCGCTACTGGGATACAGACTAGCAATGGTACTTTAAGATTTAGGCTGTGAGCAGGAATTATTCCTGGACACCTTGTATTTACTAATGGCAGACATGACACTATTCAGATTGGCATCAGCCCAAAACGTTTGGTACCTAAACTGTATACAGATCTTACCTCTTTCAACAACAAGCAGGACAAGGATAAAGAGTTTCATCCACATGAAATGAGAGCCATATAGGCTGGTCAAGATGGATTGGCGAGCTGATGGTAACCAAGTTGTCAAGCCTTTCATCTATCCAGAGCACAGGCTATTATACTGAATTGGCCAAATGTTCATTTGGTTTTTCTGTATCATAGCTCAAGTAGCATGTAGTTGCCTTTAACTCCATGCAAAACAATTTTATTAGATTGTATTCTGACAGCTGTCATCAGTGTGTGGTTAAAAAAATAAAAACTCTTCAATTATTGTATGTCATTTTAATCTTGAAAATGGAAGAAGAAAACATTTATGGTGTATTCTGTTTTATTAATTGAAGAAAGGTTAAAAACACAACCGAAACATGCAAAAAAGATTTGTACAGTGTATGGAACTGATCAAACATGTCAAAAGTGGCTTGTGAAGTTTCATGCTAGAGATGTCTAGGTGGATAATGCTCCGTGGTTGAGCAGACCAGTTGAAATTGATAGCAAACCAATTAAGATGTAAATTGAGAACAATAAACATTATACCATGTGGGAAATAGCCAAATCAAGCATGCAAAATCATTTGTACCAGCTTGGTTCAATAATTATTTGATGCTTGGGTTGCACATAAGTTAAGCAAAAAAAAAAAAAAAAAACCCTTCTTGATTCTATTTCCACATGGGACTGTCTACTTAAAGGCAATGAAAATGTTCCATTTTTAAAACAAATTGTACAGATGATGAAAAGTAGATACTGTATGATAATGTGGAATGGATGAGCTCATGGGACAAGCAAAGTGAATTAACACCAACCTCATCAAAGGCCAGTCTTTATCTAAAGAAGGTGATGTTATATATATGGTGGGACTGGAATGGAGTCCTCTATTATGAGCGCCTTCTGGAAAACCAAACTATTATTAATAATTTCAACATGTACCGCTCCCAATGGGGGTGTCCCAAGTGGTTCAGTGGTAAAGAATCTGTCAGTAATACAGGAGACAAAGGAGTCACAGTTTCAATCCCTGGGTCAAGAAGATTCACTGGAATAGGAAATGACAACCCACTCCAGTATATGTACCTGGAAATTCCATGAGCAGAGAAGCCTGGCAGGCTACATTCCATGGGGTTGCAAAGCGTCAGACACAACTGAGCGACTGAGTACACACGCACTGAAAGTGAAGTAGTTCAGTCGTGTCTGACTCTTTTTGCGACCCTGTGTACTGTAGCCTACCAGGCTCCTCCCTCCATGGGAATAATACTGGAAGAATTCATACATGGGAAGAATACATGGGAAGAATTCTTGCCTCCAGCAAGAATATAGGAGTCGGTTGCCATTTCCTTCTCCAGGGGATCTTCCTGACCCAGGGATCAAACCCTGGTCTCCCGAATTGCAGGCATACATGCACTACCCAATGAAATCAACTGAAAACAGCATTCAATGAAATAAGTCAACACAAAATGCATAATATTTCATTAGGACACCACAAGATTGCATGTTTGTTTGATGACAGGCAAAAACTTACAGCTTAGCTAGGAAGTTCTGATTCATCCACCCTATTCACCAGACATTGCACCTTCTGATCTCCATTTATTTCAGGCTTACAAAGTTTTGTCTATTGACTGCAATAGATACCTTTATGAGTATGACACAGCAATTTCTCTGCACAGCAGTCATGAATCATACTAATCAGGTCCTCCTAAATGGATGATATTTACACATCTAGTCAGTGGTGCCACCTTAAAAGTCAAGAATACTCAGTACTATGCAATTAGCTGTGGCAGTCTATGGACCTTCTATGATCCACATAATGTACAAGCAGCTACTTGGAACTGTAGCCAGTAAAATGTTCCACAAATGTGTATGCTTGAGCTTATCAAACTAAGAACTAACCTGGCTGTTTTTATGTTTTTTATGTATTTTGTTCTTCTGAGCATTTGTTCTCAATTCTCAGATGTGATATATGTGATAAACAAACAACTGCCTCTATTCCTAAAGTGTTTCAAGGTCACAAAGTGTTGCAAAATAGAAAAAGTACTGCCTGTCTAGAGGAAATCACAGGTAATTAGAGCCTTGCATTACAGTGCATTATAGTACTGAGGTTTAAACCAAAGAGGAGACCATTGTTCCCAGAGTGATTAACAAATCAGCAATAATTAAAATAATTTTTGACACTAGTGGCCTTTAGAAAATAGCACTAGGTACTATTTATGTACTGCTAGTATTTCTTGTTAGCAGTGAAAAACTTCCCTTCTGGAAATTAGCCAATTTCATTAGGCAAGACTTACAGCACACAACATTACTGTCTGCCCAACAATGATGTGTTATCTCAGGATTACACCAATTCTCCTAAAATGTGAAATATTACTGGATCTGTAGGTATTTTGCCAAAAGCACAATGCTTCTTTTAATGTTGAAATTATGTTCAAAAATTTGTTTTTAACTGGAAGATAATTGCTTCACATGTTTTGTTGGTTTCTGCCATACAACAAGGTGAATCAGCCAGAAGTACACATACACCTGCTCCCTCCGGAAACTCCATCCCACATCACCCCCCAGCCCCGTCACACCCCTCTAGGTCCTCATAGAGCACCAGGCTGCGCCCCCTGTGTTACATGACAACTTCCCACTAGCTATCTATTTAAAGTATGGTAGAGTAGATATGTCAAAGCTACTCTCAATCTGACCTATCCCGTCCTTCCCCCACTGTGTCCACAAGTCCATTTTCTTTTTTTTTTTTTTCATTTATTTTTATTAGTTGGAGGCTAATTACGTTACAATATTGTAGTGGTTTTTGTCATACATTGACATGAATCAGCCATGGATCTACACATATTCCCCATCCCGATCCCCCCTCCCACCCCCCTCTCCACCCGATCCCTCTGGGTCTTCCCAGTGCACCAGGCCTGAGCACTTGTCTCATGCATCCAATCTGGGCTGATGATCTGCTTCACCATAGGTAATATACATGTTTCTATGTCTGCATCTCTATTCCTACCTCATAAACAGTTTCATCAGTACCATTTTTCTAGATTCCTATATGATACCATACAATATTTGGTTTTCTCTTTCTCACTTCACTTTGTAGAACAGGCTCTACGTTCATGCACCTCAGTTAAACTGACTCAATCTGTTCTTTCTTACAGCTAATATTTCATTGTACACATGTACCACAACTTTTTCTTTTATCATTAATCTGTTGATCGACTGATGGACTGCTAGAGAAGCAGCTCATACAGCTCAGTATCAGAAGAACAAACAACCGAATCAAAAAATGGACACAAGACCTAAACAGGTGTCTCTCCAAAGAAGACATACAGATGGCCAACAAACACATAAAAGATGCCCAACATTGCGCATTATCATTAGAGAAACAAATCAAAACTACAATGAGGTATCACCTCACACCACCCAGAATGACCACCATCAAAAAAACTATAAACATACTGAGGAAATAAGAATTGAAAGAGGCACATGTACCCCAGTGTTCATTGCAGCACTGTTTATAATAGCAAGGACCTGGAAACAATCTAGATGTCCATCAGCAGATGAATGGATAAGAAACCTGTGGTACATATACACAATGGAATATTACTCAGCCATTAAAAAGAATATATTTAAATCAGTTCTAATGAGGTGGATGAACCTGGAGCCTATTACGCAGAGTGAAGTAAGCCAGAAAGAAAAACACCAATACAGTATACTAACTCATATATATGGAATTTAGAAAGATGGTAGCAATAACCCTCTATGTGAGACCGCAAAAGAGACACAGAAGTATTGAACAGTCTTTTGGACTCTGTGGGGGAGGGCGAGGACAGGATGATATGGGAGAATGGCACTGAAACGTGTAAATTATCATATGTGAAATGAATCTCCAGTCCAGGTTTGATGCATGATACAGGATGCTCGGGGCTGCTGCACTGGGATGACCCAGAGGGATGGGATGGGGAGGAAGGTGGGAGGGGAGTTCAGGATGGGGAACACATGTACACCCATGGTGCATTCAAGTCAATGTATGGCAAAACCAATACAGTGTTGTAAAGTAAAATAAATTAATTCTAAAAAAAAATTAAAAAATGATAAATTGTATTATAAAAAAATCTATAAACATTATATGCTGGACAGGATGTAGAGAACGGAAATCCTCTTATATTGTTGGCAGAAATGTAAATTGATATAGCCAATATGGAGAACATTATGGTGGGTCCTTAAAAATCTTGAACTAAAACTACCATATGACCCAGCATCCCATTACGGGGCATATACCCTGAGAAAACCTTAATTCAAAAAGACACATGTACCATAATGTTCATTGCAGCACTATTTACAATAGGACAAAATAACATTTTTATGATGGCCTGCAATTGAGAAAACTGATTGCTTTGCATTGCATGCCAGTTAAGCATGTATGACTAAAAGCAGATTCCACAATCCAAACAATCCAACTATCAGTTCAGTTCAGTTTCAGTTGTCTCTGAGACGTGTCCAATTCTTTGCGACCCCATGAACTGTAACACGCCAGACCTCCCTGTCCATCACCAACTCCCAGAGCCCACCCAAACCCATGTCCATCGAGTCAATGATGCCATCCAAACATCTCATCCTCTGTCGTCCCCTTCTCCTCCTGCCCTCAATCTTTCCCAGCATCAGGGTCTTTTCCAGTGAGTCAGCTCTTCACATCAGGTGGCCGAAGTATTGGAGTTTCAGCTTCAACATCAGTCCTTCCAATGAACACCCAGGGCTGATCTCCTTTAGGATGGACTGGTTGTATCTCCTTGCAGTTCAAGGGACTCCACACTGACTTACAAAACAAACATCTGCTTCAATGGGGTTAGGTGGAGGTCAGCCATAAGAATCATTGAAAGCAGTCTAGGATGAATGGGGGAAAACAGCCTGGCCACTGGGGAGTATATCTGATTAGGACCCCTTTCACCCACAGGTATCTCTGATCACTTACACCATTTATTTCATCCAATGGCCCTGAATTTTCTTTGATAGTCTCTGCTTCCTGGAACTGGGAACTAATGAATGTTATAGTTATCCCATGGTTTGGTGAAGAAAAGGGATGATTCCAACATTTCCATGAAATCATTCAATCCAACTGAGTGGGAAAACTTCAGCAAAGTTCCAGTATAAACAGTCTGGCCTCTGATGCTGGAAAATTCCACAAACAGGCGGTTGCTCACCCAGAAGAAACATAAATAGCCTACCTACTCTTTTACCTAAACTACTAGATCACCGAGGGTCCTCTCTGCACAATTTATCTCATGCTGAGAAAACTTAGTTTACTGAAGAATCCACATACACCTGAGCCTTCCAGCATATTGGTGATAAGTGCCTGATAGTTCATACAAGTGAATACAAATGAAATGACAGGAAAATGTGTCAAAGACTTGAAAAGACAATTCAGCCATTTTAAAACCCAAAGTAAGTAGGATATCCTCAATTCAGAGTTATATATACATGCATCCCTCATGACACAGCATGCTCACTTGTTGGTACACATGCGCTCTGGTGAAATGTAGGCACATGTGTAACAGGAGACATGTACAAGAGAAGTCATAAATAAATGAGTCTTAACAGTCAAAAACTGAAATAAACCTATGCTTTCACTGACAAATAATACATAAACTGGAATTTTCATAACACCAAAACTAAAAGCAATGAAAATAATTGGAATATAGCTACATTCAATAGTTGATAGACATTCCAAGTATGATACTTGGGGAAAGACCAAGTTACAAAATGATATAAATCATATGAATGCCAATTATATAAGAGTAGAACACAGCTAACCAAACTATATAAGGATGGGGGTAAAGGAAGTAAAACTGCAACTTTCATGACAAGAAAGTACTGAAGTGATACCTTTAAATTCTAAATGATGATTGGAAAAAGGAGGCATGTTATTGAGAGTGGATACACAAACTACTCCTTTGGCAGAAGTAAAGGTTGCTTTGACCTTAGTGCAAAGTATTCACATGCCTGCTAAGTTCATTAAATCTTCATCCGTATTTCCTGTATATATTTCATGTGTATTACATATCACAATGAAATGATGGAGTGATATAAATATTTGTGGGGAAACAAAAGTGGGCAGACTTTACTATATAGAGAACTGTGTTAGAATATATTTTAAACAATTATAAGGGAAATTATAATTTCCCTGAGCAAGACCTGCCTATGAGTGTTTGAGGGTCTCCTGACTGCTGGGGAGACATGGGTACTGGCAGCAGCTGTCCTAAGAGGGAAAAGCATAAGTCCTCTTGGGGGAGGTCGCCATTAGTCCCACCATAGAGCCAACAGTAGGGCGATCTGCAAGCTGGAGAACAGTTATACCAAAGAATTTCTTGCACTGTTGTGAAAGCTGTAGGCTCCACAACAGACCTTCCAACTTGGGGATCCAGCAAAAAAACTGGGAATCCCCAGGGAAGCTGACTTAGAAGGTCAGCAGGATTTGATTACAGAACTTCCACATGACTGGGGAAATTGAGACACTTGGAGGGCACAAGTGACTGAAATAGTAGAATTTAACTCAAATAACCATTATATTTACTATGGTGGGCAATAATTCCTAAGAAGAAATGGAGTAGCCATCATAGTCAATGAAGAGTTCAAAATACAGGACTTGGGTACAATTTGAAAAATGACAAAATCAATTCTGTTCATTTACAAGGCAAACCATTCAATATCACAGTAATCCAAGTCTATGCCCCAACCAGGAGTGCTGAAGAAGCTCAAGTTGAACAGTTCTATGAAGACCCACAAGGCTTTCATAGAACTAACACCCAAAAAAGTTGTCCTTTTCATTATAGGGGACTCGAATGCAAAAGCAGGAAGTCAAGAGATACCTGGATTAACAGAAAAATGTGGCCGTAGAGTACACAATGAAGCAGGGCAATGCTAACAGGGTTTTGCCAAGAGAATGCACTGGTCGTAGCAAACACCTCTTCCAACAACACAAGAAAAGACTCTACACATAGACATCACCAGATGGTCAACACTGAAATCAGACTGATTATATTCTTTGCAGCCAAAGATGGAGAAGATATACACAGTCAGCAAAAACAAGACTGGGAGCTGACTGTGGCTCAGATCATGAACTCCTTATTGCCAAATTCAGACTTAAATTGAAGAAAGCAGGGAAAACCACTAGACCATTCAGGTATGACCTAAATCAAATCCCTTATGGTTATACAGTGGAAGTGACAAATAAATTCAAGGGCTTAGATCTGATAGACAGAGTGCCAGAAGATAAATGGACAGAGGTTCATAACAATGTACAGGAGGTGGTGACCAAAACCATTCCCAAGAAAAAGAAATGCAGCAAGGCAAAATAGTTGCCTGAGGAGACCTTACAAATAGCTGAGAAAAGAGAAGCAAAAGGCAAAGGAAGAAAGGAAAGCTATACCCATCTAAATGCAGAGTTCCAAAGAATAGCAAGGAGAGATAAGAAAGCTTTCTTAAGTGAACAATGCAAAGAAATAGAGGAAAATAATAGAATGGGAAAGACTGGCGATCTCATCAAGAAAAGTAGAGATACCAAGGGAACATTTCATGCAGTGATGAACATAAGGACAGAAATTATATGAACCTAACAGAAGCAGAGGGAGAAGGCAATAGCACCCCACTCCAGTACTCTTGCCTGGAGAATCCCATGGATGGAGGAGCCTGGTAGACTGCAGTCCATGGGGTCGCTAAGAGTCAGACATGACTGAGCGACTTCAGTTTCAATTTTCACTTTCATGCATTGGAGAAGGAAATGGCGACCCACTCCAGTATTCTTGCCTGGAGAATCCCAGGGACAGAGGAGCCTGTTGGGCTGCCGTCTATGAGGTCACACAGAGTTGGACACGACTGACATGACTTAGCAGTAGCAACAGAAGCAGAAGGGTGTTAAGAAAAGGTGGCAGCAATACACAGGAGAACTACACAAAAAATAACTTCATGACCCAGATAACCACAATGCTGTGATCACTCACCTAGCACCAGACATCCTGCAGTGTGAAGTCAAGTGGGCCTTAAGAAGTATTACTATGCAAAAAGCTAGTGGAGATGATAGAATTTCAGCTGAGGAATTTCAAATCCTAAAAGAGGTTGTGGTGAGAGTGCTACACTCATTTCAGCAAATTTGGAAAACTCAGGAGTGGCCACAGGACTGGTAAAGGTCAGTTTTCATTCCAGTTCTAAAGAATGTTCAAACTACTGAACAATTGTGCACATTTCACATGCTAGCAAAGTAATGCTCAAAATCCTTCAAGCTAGGCTTCAACAGTATGTTACCCAGGAACTTCCAGGTGTACAAACTGATTATAGAAAAGGTAGAGGAACCAGAGATCAAATTGTCAACATCAGTTGGATCATAGAAAAAGAGAATTACAGAAAAACATCTACTTCTACTTCATTGACTATGTACACTAAAGCCTTTGAGTGTGTGGATCACAACAGACTGTGGAAAATTCTTAACCAATCACCTTAACTGTCTCTAGAGAAACCTGCATGCAGGACAAGAAGCAACAGTTAGAACTGGACATGAAACAATGGGCTGGTTCAAAATTGGGAAAGGAGTACATCAAGGCTGTATACTGTCACCCTATTTATTTACATGCAGACTACATTGTGTGAAATACCAGGCTAGGTGAATTATATGCCAGAATCAAGACTACCAGGAGAAATATCAACTACCTCTGATATGCAGATGATACTACCCTAATAGCAGAAAGAAAAGAGGAACTAAAGACCCTCTTGATGAGGGTGAAAGAGGTTGAGTGAAAAAACTGCCTTAACATGCAGCATTCAAAAACTAAGATCATGGCATCTGGTCCCATCACTTCATGGCAAACAGCTGGGGAAAAAATGAAAACAGTGACAAACTATTTTCTTGGACTCCAAAATCACTGCAGACAGTGACTGCAGCCATGAAATTCAAAGATGCTTGCTCCTTGGGAGAGAAGATATGACAAACCTAGGCAGCATGTTAAAAAGCAGATTATCACTTTGCCAACAAAAGTCCTTAAAATCAAAGCTATTGTTTTCCAGTAGTCATGTATGGATGTGAGAGTTGGACCATAAAGAAGGCTGAGCACTGAAGAAATGATGATTTCAAACTGTGGTGCTGGAGAAGTTTCTTGAGGGTCCCTTGGGTGGCAAGGACATCAAACCAGTCAATTCTAAAGGAAATCAACCCTGAATATTCATTGGAAGGACTGATCCTGAGGCTGAAGCTCCAATCATGTGAAGCCACATGATGCAAAGAGCTGACTCATTGGAAAAGTTTTGGAAAATATTTCCCTGATGCTGGGAAATATTGAGGGCAAGAGGAGAAGGGAGTGACAGAGGATGAGATGGTTGGATGGCATCACTGACTCAGTGGACATGAATGTGGCAAACTCTGGGAGATAGTGAATGATTGGGAAGGCTTGCATGCTGCAGTCCACAGGATCGCAAAGTCAGACACAAATTAAAGACTGAATAACAACAACAACAATGGTAAATAAGTTTATCCCATATAAAAGAGCTTCAAAATATATAAATGTAAATTGAGTAAATGATATTGAGAATTAGGCAAATCCAACTGTACAGCTGGAAGTATCCACATGATTCTCAAGTGCTGAGAGTTCAGAATAACAAAATTAGTTTAAAAAAAAATAAAAATGCAGAAGAGTTGAGTCATTAACTTTAAAATTATAATGTAGTCAGGCTATAGAGATGAAGAAGTGGACATTAGTATATATAACTCAATGATCCAATTCAAGTGATAATTATACTATTGTTGGAATTGGTGCTTCTGATACGAAAGGTAGGTAATGTTCACACAATAAGGAAAATTCACTTCTTTCACCAAGCTGCACTTACCCCATACTGAAATTCTTCAAATTCAGGATGAGTCAGTTATCACATACCATGTATCTCCCCATCTTAGCTATCTGATAAAATGGTGTAATATTTTTTTAAAAGTCCTCCCATTCATATAATATCTATGTAAGACTACATGATGAATACAAAAACAAATCTTTAGATGCTGTTAATGTTTCTCACTAACCTTCATTGTACCACAATCACATTGTTCTGGTGGCTCCAAAACTGAATTGCCACAAACTGCAGCTCTTAGTGGAACCACTTTTGAAATTGCTCGATTCTGAAGACATTCAAATTCAGGCTGAGACACTGTATGTTTAAATTCATCTATGCACCTGCAACTGCTAAAAAACTTTACACCATGGGAACATCTAAAATTACATTATATTTTTCCAATAAAAGGAATAAAATCAGTATCAAAGTTAACTCTCTTCAATAACATGCTATGAATTCTATAGAACTTCACTTAGAGAAGTGCAGAGTGCTTTATTTTTAATATAATTGGTAATAAAAGAACGGGCTTCCCTTGTGGCTCAGCTGGTAAAGAATCTGCCTGCAATCCCGGACACCTAGGTTCAATCTCTGGGATGTGAAAATCCCCTGGAGAAGGGAAAGGCTACCCACTCCAGTATTCTGGCCTGGAGAATTCCAAGAACTGTATATTCCATGGGGTCACAAATAGTAGGATAGGACTGAGCGACTTTCACTTTCAGTAATAAAAGAAAAAGTTCATTTCTATTGTAATTCAGTATAATAGACATCTAATAAGTAGAGGATGTTAAGGTTGCATGAATGAGAATATAAAACAATTCAGTGCTTGGCACATCAGTTCAGTTCAGTTCATTCTCTCAGTCATGTCCAACTCTTTGCAAACCCATGGACTGCAGCACGCCAGGCTTCCCTGTCCATCACCAACTCCCAGAGCTTGCCATGTGAGTCAGTGATGCCATCCAACCGTCTTATCCTCTGTTGTCCTCTTCTCCTCCTGCCTTCAGTCTTTCCCAGCATCCGGATCTTTTCAAACGAGTCAATTCTTCACATCAGGTGGCCAAAGTATTGGAGTTTCAGCTTCAGCATCAGTCCTTCCAATGAATATTCAGGACTGATTTCCTTTAGAATTGACTGGTTTGATTTCCTTGCAGTCCAAGGGACTCTCAAGGGTCTTCTCAAAGACTACAGTTCAAAAGCATCAATTCTTCAGCACTCAGCTTTCTTTATATGTCCAGCTCTCACATCTATACATGACTACTGGAAAAAACCATAGCTTTGACGAGGTGGACTTGGTCAGCAAAGTAAAAGCTGGCACATAAAAGCTATATTTAAGTATGTCTTGCTATATTATTTTCATTATCATTCACAACCCTATCATAATTATAATTATTATAAGAAGCACTAACAAATATTAAAAAAAATGAAACAAACCAGGAATAATATGGAAAACTGAAGGAATAAATGATGGTTTATTGTGTTAATTAAAAGCCAGAATTATTTGTACTTTGGTAAAACAATTAATTAAAATATTTAAACTCTTAGGAAATATAGAAAGTATAGACTCTAGATTCTTTTTATTTTGATATTTCCATATTTATAAGTGTACTGTTGAATGAGTTTTCTTTAAATTTGTAACAATCTCATACTTAGATCATAAGAAATACAAAGAACAAATTTTATTTCCTGAACCAGTTGAGTAAGTTGCCAATAGGATATCCTAATGACTCTAAATATTTTCACATAGAACTCTTAAATATAAATGAATTCTCTTAAAACTGGCCTTCACTAACAGGAAACAATGACACATTGTTAACATCTAATCATCTTTTCAGGTTCAAATTTCCCCTTCACCACAGTATTAGCACTTTAGAGCAAAAGGATCCACTCCAGAATCAACCACTGCATTTAGTTCTCCCATTTTCTTAGTTTCCTGGAGAAGAGAATGGCAAACCACTCCAGTATTCTTGCCTGGAAAATCCCATGGACAAAGGAGCCTGGCAGGATACAGTCCAAGGGGTTGCAAAGTCGGACACAACTGAGTTACTAACACTTCACTTCTCCTTAGTTTAGTTGTCTGCTTTTTTTGTTAAATTTCTGATATTGAAAAGTTTTTCTGACTACAGACTGATTATTTAGACACAAGTCCCTCAGTTTAGCTTTATGAAATGTTTCCCCATAGTTAGACTGAGGTTATGCATCTTGGCAACTGCATCACAGAAGTATTGCTGAGTCTGTCTGCTCCGTTGCGACCAAACAGGGGGCACATGCTTTTGACTTGTTATCTGTCTGATAAAAGTCACTTGGAACAGTTGATTAAGGTGTGTCTGCCAGTCTTCACTCTAACATTTCTTTCTTTCCTTATCATTTAATTACTTGTAGAGAAGTTTTATGTAAATATCTCATTTCTAATCTTATTTTCAATTCATAAATTTATGTGAATATGGACTCATATTACACTATGACACTGAATGGGTTATAATCCATTAAAGCATGACATATGACTTTCAAACTGTTTCAGATTTGCCCCTTCAAACTGCTTTAAGTCCCCGCGGCAAGTCTCCATAATTCTTTGAATACCTCCATATACTGAACAGCACAGATGTTCACAGCTCATGTGCGTTTTGTCTGTCTTAGCCCTGGAATCAGGTACATAATGTCTCCAATTTTGTTCTTCTTTCTCAAAATTGCTGTGGCATTCAGGGTCTTTTGCTATGGCTATTCAAGATGCATTCAAATTCAGGATTGCTTGTGAAAATCGTCAGGGGAATTTGGATAGGGATTATATTGAATCTCTACATTGATTTGGGTGATATAGACATTCATCAGCATTTCTTTCCATTTCCTTATGTATTCTTTAATTCCTTCCATCAATGTCTTGTATTTCTCAGCACAGATTTTTTTACCTTTGTGGCTTTTAAATTTACTTCTAGGTAGTTTAGTCTTTTTGATGCTATTATAAATGAGATGGCTTTCTTAATTTCTCCTCCTGATGGTGTGCTATTACTGTATAGAAACACAAGGTATTCTATACATTAATTTTGTGTCCTGTAAAGTCACTGAATTTGTTTACTACTGTTGACAGTTTTTAGTGGAGTCTTTAGCGATTCCTATGTGCAAAACCATGTCATTTGCAAACACTGACAATTTTATTCTTCCTTTCTGACTTAGATGTCTTTTATCTCTTTCTCCCCCCTAATTCTCTGGCTAACAGTCTCAATATGATTTTCAATAAAATGGCAAGAGTGGGCAATCTTGTCTTGTTTCCAGATGTTAGAGGGAAATCATCCATCTTTACACTACTTGTTGGTTTTCTTGTTTGTTTGTTTTGTTTTGTTTTATATATTTTTGTGATTTGGGGACACTGAGTGGCACGCAGAATCCCAGTCCCCCAACCTGGGATCAAACCCATGATGCCTATGGTTAAAGCTTGGAATCTTAACTACTGGACACCAGGGAAGTCCCTGCACTGTCCAATGTGATATTAGGTGTAGTTTGTCATATATAGTCATATTATATTGAAGTACATTTCTCCATATTTACTTGGTTAAGCATATTTATCATAAATGGATGCCATATTTTTTTCAAATGCTTTTTTTATATACCTATTGAGATGATCATATTATTTTTATCCTTTTGTAAATGGGGCATAACACATTGATTGAGTTACAGATGTTGACTCACTTTTGCATCCTTAGAATAAATCCCACTCTGTCATGGTATGTGATCATTTTAATGTGCTGTTGAATTTGGTTTGCTAATATTCTGTTGAGGACTTTTCCATCCAACTCAACTAGGGATATCAGACAATACTATTTCTCTTTTAGTGCTATCTTTGTCTGCTTTGCTATCAAGGTCATGCTGGCCTCATAAAATGTTGATTTAAAATGTTCCCTCCCCTTAAATTTTTTGGAAGTGTTTGAGAAGGATTAGTATGTATTGTATGTATTCTCCAGTTGTCCTGGATTTTTGGTTGTTGGAAGGTTTTTGATTCCTCATTCAGCTTTCTTACTAGTAATCAATCTGTTCAGCTTCTGTTTTTCTTTAAGTTTCAGTCTCACAGAGTTCTATGTTCTGATGAAATTATCCATTTCTCTTAGGTGTTCCAAATTGCTCATGAATAGTTTTTTTGTAGTATACTTTTATGATTCTTTGTTTTTTCTACGGTATTAGTTGCAACATATTCTCTTCCATTACTAGTTTTTAAAGTGTTGGCCCTCTCTTTTTTGGAGTAGTTCAGTCACTCTGTTTGGAGAGCTGAGCTAAGTATTTCTCAATCTTGTTTATTTTTTCAAAGAACAATTTATTGGCTTCATGGATTGTTTTCTACTACCTTTTTTGTCTCTGTTTCATTTATTTCCACTCTAATCTTTGGCATTGCCTTTCATCTACTAATGTGGAGTTCATTTGGTCTTCTTTTTCTAGTTCCTAGAGGTACAAACTAAAGTTGTTTAATTTTGTTATTTTAGTTTTCTTGAAATAGTGGTTCATGACCATGAACTTCTACTTAGAACTCCTTTATCTACTTCCCATAAATTTTGGTATATTACATTTCCATTTCTTTTGCTCTCAAGGTATTTTTTTTTTTTTCATTTTCTTTGAAAATCTTGTTGAAACATGAATGTTCAGTAGTACCTTGCTTAGTCTCCACACATTTTTGACTTTTCAAGTTTTCTTGTCTAGGTATATGCTGTTGTAAAATATGTGTGATATGGTTTCCAACTTCTCCAATTGGTTGAGACTTATTTTGTGGCCTAATATATAATTCATCCAGAATAATGCTCCACACGCACTTGAGAAGAATGTGAGTTCTATTTCTTTTAGGTGGAATGTTCTATAAATATGTGTCAATCAGGCCTAGGGCTTCATTTAAAGCCAGTGTATCTTTGTTGATTTTCTGCCTGGAAGATCTATCCAAATGAAGTACCTAGGTACTTAAAGTTTCCTAGTATTATTGCATTACTGTATGTTTCTGCTTTTATTTCTATCACTATTTGCTTTATATATTTAGGTGTTCCTATGTTGAGTACTATCTGAGCCACCAGGGAAGCCCTGCAGACTCAGGCAGCTTCCTTGTGGCTCAGATGGTAAAGAATCTGCCTGCAATGCAGGAGACCCTGGTTCGATCCCTGGGTCAGGAAGCTCCAGTGAAGAAGGGAATGGCAACCCACTCCAGTACTCTTGACTAGAGAATTCCATGGACAGACCATGGGGTCACAAAGAGTTGGACATGACTGAGCGACTAACCCATGTTGAGTACGTATATATTTATAAATGTTGTTTCTTCCTAATGAATTGTCCCCTATATCAATAAGCAATACCTCTCTTTGTCTCTAAATATAGTACTTGTTTTAAAGTCAATTTTTCTGATATAAGTACAGCTACCCTAGCTTTCTTTTCATTTCCATTTATGTGGTATAACTTTTGCCATCCCTTCAACTTTTACTCTCTGTGTCCTTATATCTGAAGGGAGTCACTTGTAGACAGGAGAGTGATGGGTCTTGCTTTTCACCCATCATCCATTCTGTCTTTTGATTGACAAAGTTGGTCCATTTGCTTTAAAAATAATTATTGATAGGTACAGGTGTACTCTCATAGTGTTTCTTTTTTTTTTTTCCTGGCTGTTTTGTAATTCTTATATTGTTTTCCTCTTTTGCTCTTTTTCTGCATTCCTTTTTGGTTCACTTCAGACATGTCCTTCCTTTTTGTCTTCTGCGCATCCACTTTTCTGGTTTTGGTTTGTTTTGTATTTGCTGTATGGTTACCATGAGGTTTGCATATAGAAACATATATCTCTAACAGTCTATTTCAATTGGATAACTGATGTTTGAATATATTGTAAAACTCAAGTTAGAAAATATTTACCCTCTTCAAAATGTTTTATGCTCTTATGTTGTATATACCTTATCATATTGTAATAGTTATTATTTTCCTTACTTTTGACTTTTAAGCATACCACCTTTATGTTTAATGGACTAATTTAAACATTCAACTAATCTGAATTTTAGAATATATTTACCTTTACCATAGAGACTTATACTTCATATGTTTTCCTAAAGAACTCCATTTATTATTTGTTATAAGGCTGGACTAGTGGTGATAAACTCCTTTTGACTGTGCTTGTCTTTAAAATTCTTATCTCTCCTTCAATTCTGAACAACAAATTTGCCAGGTATAGTAGTCATTTTCTTTCAACATTTCAACCTATCACACAAACCTACTGGCCTGCAATGTGGCTGCTGAAAGTGCTGCTCATGTTTTCATGGGAGACCCTTGTATGTAACAAGACTTCCCTGGTGGCTCAGACAGTAAAGCATCTGCCTGCGATATGGCAGACCAGGGTTCGATCCATGGGTGGGGAAGATCCTCTGGAGAAGGAAATGGCAACCTACTCCAGTACTCTTGCCTGGAAAATCCCATGGGAGGGGCCTGGTAGGCTACAGTCTGTGGGGCCACAAAGAATCGGACACGACTGAACAACTGAACTGAACTGATGGCTGAGTAATATTCCATCGTATAAATATACCACTTCTTCTTTATCCATTCATCTCTCAATGGGCATTTAGGTTGCTTCCATATCTTGAAAAGGCTGTCTTTTCTTCATTGTATGTTCTCATCTCTTTTGTCATAGATTAGTTCATCTTAGGTGTGTACAGTTTATCTCTTGGCATTCAATCTTGTTCCATTGACCTATATTTCTATTTTTGTGCCAGTACCTAACTGTTTTCATTACTGTAGCTTTGTATAGTCTGAACTCTGGGAGACTGATTCTTCTATCTCTATTTTTCTTTCTCAAGATTGCTTTGACTATTTGGGGTCTTTCATGCATCCATACAAATTAAAAGAAATTTATTACAGATATATGAAAAATGCCATTGGTGATTTGATAAGGATTGCATTGAATTTGTACATCGTCTTGGGTAGTATAGTCATTTTAACAATACTGATTCTTCCAATACAAGAACGTGATATATCTTTCCAAACATTTGTGTCATCTTCAATTTCTTTCATGAGTGTCATATAGTTTTCAGAGTACAGGTCTGTTTGTCTCCTTAGGTAGTTTATCCCAAGGTATTTTATTCTTTTTGACACAATGGTATATAAAATTGTTTCCTTAATTTCTGTTTCATTGTAGGTGTTTAGAAAAGCAAAGATTTCTGTGCATTTATTTTGTATCCTGGGACTCTACCAAATTCATCGATGTGCTCTAGTAATTTTCTAGTAGCATCTTTAGCATTCTCCATGTATAGTATTGGTATCTATCGTCATCTGAAAACGTACGTGTTCAGCTCAAATTCTAGGGATCCAGACTTTTATTTCCATAAATACTTTCAAGTCTGAATACTTTCTAGCCTATAAATACCTGAAACCAACAAAGCTTCAACCAGGCATATTATCTCCCAAATCTTGTACAAATCTGCCTCTCGTGAATGTTTGTCACGATCATTTCAGTTGCTTAGTCATTAGCAGTTTCAGAAATCTTCATGTTTCCCAGGTGTCTCAGAGGTAGAGAATCTGCCTGCCAATGCAGAAGACGCAGATGATGCAGGAGACACAGGTTCAAACCCCGGGTCAGGAAAATCCCCAAGAGAAGGAAATGGCAATCCACTCCTGTATTCTTGCCTGGAGAATTCCATGGACAGAGGAGCCTGGCTGGTTACAGTCCATAAGGGTAGCAAAGAGTGAGACACAACTCAATACACACACACGCAATTTTCGTATAAACTAGTTGACAAATCTGTTGTTTTTCTATACATAATGTAAGGGTAAAAAACCTATAAGATAAAAATATTGATCTTCTCTAGTACCAGAAATGAAGGAGGACTTCTATCTCCCAGACTCATGCAAACAGAAACTTCCTTTGCTTGGGTGTTTACTAAATGGTTTCAGTCATGTCTGACTCTTTGTGACCCTATGGATTGTATGTAACCTGCCAGTCTCCCCTGTCCATGCAAGAATACTGGAGTTGATTGCCATTTCCTCCTCCAGAGGATTTTCCCAACCCAGGATCTCACCAACAGCTCCAGAGACTCCTGCATTGGCAGCTAGGTTCTTTACCACTAGTGCTACCTGGGAAGCCCAAACTTCCTTTAAATATGTATAACTGCTAACTCTCTAGAAGGTGTATGCAACTCTTTTTGAGAATGAAGTGCAACCCTTGCCAGTTTCACAATCCAGGGATGTTTTTCTTAAGGGCTTGTAGTCATCTATTTCAATCATAGGCTTCCAAGTTGGTTCAGTGGTAAAGAATCCGTCTGCCAATGCAGGAGACCTGGGCTCCATCCCTGGGTCCCATAAAATGCTCTGGACTAGGAAATGGCAATCCACTCCAGTATACTTGCCAGGGAAATCCATGGACAGAGCAGCATAGGCTATAGTCCACGAAGTCCGATAAGAGTTCGAGGGAACTCAGAGACCAAATAAAATCCTGCCTCAGACCACACTTCACCCGCCTTCGAGCCTCAACCAGCCAAAACCTGTCCCACTCCTACCCCTAAATCTCCCTTCGCCGCTCCAGCCCTGCCCCTCCTCTCCGCCCTCCAACCCTGCCCCTCTCCAGCCCTACCCTCCAGCCCCGCCCCTTCTCTCTGCCCTCCAGCCCCGCCCCTTCTCTCTGACCTCTAGCCCAGTCCCTCTCCAGCCCCGCCCCTTCAATCTGCCCTCCAGCCCCGCCCCTCCTCTCCGCCCTCTAGCCCTGCCCTTCTCCAGCTCCACCCTCCAGCCCCGCCCCTCCTCTCCGCCCTTTAGCCCAGTCCCTCTCCAGCCCCCTCCTCGCCCTCCAGCCCTGCCCTCTCCAGCCCTACCAGCCCCTAGCCTACCCTCCAGCCCCGCCCCTTCTCCAGCCCTCCAGCCCCGCCCCTTCTCTCTGACCTCTAGCCCAGTCCCTCTCCAGCCCCGCCCCTTCAATCTGCCCTCCAGCCCCGCCCTCCTCTCCGCCCTCTAGCCCTGCCCTTCTCCAGCTCCACCCTCCAGCCCCGCCCCTCCTCTCCGCCCTTTAGCCCAGTCCCTCTCCAGCCCCGCCCCTTCAATATGCCCTCCAGCCCCGCCCCTCCTCTCCGCCCTTTAGCCCAGTCCCTCTCCAGCCCCGCCCCTTCAATCTGCCCTCTAGCCCCGCCCCTCAGCCCAGCCCAGCCCAGCCCCTCCCAGACCGCGCGCCCAATCCCCGCCGTGCTTGGCGAACAGCTCGAGCTACGTCCAGTCAACCGCCTTCCCTGAGGCAATGCCGGTCACGCAATGTTACCTCTCCTGCTAATCCTCACAGGGCTGGGCCGGCTGGCCTCAGCGGGCCATCGTAAGTGAGGACCCCGCCGGATAGGAGGGGGGCCCATCGTCTCAGTGTCCCTTGGCGTGGGGGTGGAGGGGTTGCCCTCCTGGCCCCAGAAGCCCAGGCCAGGCTGGGGGAGCCCGGGCGGGTCTGGTCGGAGTCCTGCCCAGTTTCAGACTTCTGCCAGGCCCGCTGGTCGGAGGTATCAGAGAAGGACTGGGATAGTTGTCCTTCACTCCCAGATGGGGACACAGGTCTTCTAGGGAGACGGGGTGAGGGTGGGGGTAGGGGAAGGATCCTGGATGGGGTCCAGGGGATATCTTCTTAAAACCCTACACAGTATGATATTGGGGGGGGGGGTGTGCGTGTGCGTGCACGTGCGCGGGTGCACGCGCACTGGGGCTTGTAAGATCCACAAGTGATGTGATAGGAGAGGACAAGTAAGAAAGGATGCGGTCATGCCCTGGGGAATGCTCACTCTTGTTTTCCTTACTGCAGACTCTGAAACATCACTTCTACAAATTACAGTGCCACGGAAGACTGAGAGAAACACCAAAGATGGCAGTATTTCAGAAACGCATGTAATTAACAAATCACTTTAAAATAAAAGAGTGTTTTATTTTTACTGGAGTGTAAGACCCAAATCGATGCATGCCTTCATGACACTGTGTGTTCTAAAGATTGTGTTCAAGAGACGTTTTGTCTGAGGAGAGCAAGTGCTTTCTTTTCATTTCTCAAGTAAATATAAGCCTTATGAAATAATTTTGAAATACAGATTCAAAGAGAAGAAATGCCTTGATTTCGTATTACACAAAAAGGAGTCTATGGTCTACTAAATTTTCTATTTAAATAGATCTCATATGTAAATGAGGCCATACAAATATTTAACTTGTAGCATGATTTTAAGATAACAGTATATAAATATCTTCATGCCTATATTTAACATGTATGTGTATATGTATATCTTTGCAAAAATAAAAGTAGTATTATTTTTGATAAAACATGATAAAGTGTGTCCCTTATGTACATTGTAAAATGAAATCTAGGCAGTGCAGAGACTTGTTAAGAAAGTGAACGGCTATCTCACTTTCTAAAGGCAGTAAATTTAAAGGAAGTTTTAAAGACATACATACACACACATAAAGTTTTAATGAGTGTGTATGAGAGTTGGAGTTGCCTTTTCCTTTTATGGGGAGAGTTAGGAGTTAATTTTATGATAATTACTAACAGCCCTGTCATTATTTTCCTTAACTATAGAGTATCTTATATGTAACATCATAAAATGTTTCAAACTTTAGATGGTTAAATAGTTTCATTTCTTTTCTTCCTTGGGGATGGTCTTGATCCCTGTGTCCTATACAATGGCACGAACCTCAAGGCACTCTATCAAATCTAGTCCCTTAAATCTATTTCTCGCTTCCACTGTGTAATCATAAGGGATTTGATTTCGGTCATACCTGAATGGTCTAGTGATTTCCCCCATTTCTTTCAATTTAAGTCTGAATTTGTAAATAAGCAGTTCACGATCTGAGCCACAGTCAGCTGACGGTCTTGTTTTTGCTGACTGTATAGAGCTTCTGCATCTTTGGTAGCAAAGAATATAATCAATCTGATTTCAGTGTTGACCATCTGGTGATGTCCATGTGTAGAGTCTTCTCTTGTGTTATTGGAAAAGGGTATTTGCTATGACCAGTACATTCTTTGCAAAACTCTATTAGCCTTTGCTGTGCTTCATTCCGTACTCCAAGGCCAAATTTGCCTGTTACTCCAGGTGTTTCTTGACTTCCTATCTTTGCATTCCAGTCCCCTATAATGAAAAGGACATCTTTTTTGGGTGTTAGTTTTAAAAGGTCTTGTAGGTCTTCATAGAACCATTCAAATTCAGCTTCTTCAGCTTCACTGGTCAGGGCATAGACTTGGATTACCGTGATATTGCTGATATTGTTTGCCGTGGAAACGAACAGAGATCAATGTGTCATTTTTGAGAGTGCATCCAAGTACTGCATTTCAGACTCTTTTGTTGACTATGATGGTTACTCCATTTCTTCTAAGGGATTCCTGCCCACAGTAGTAGATATAATGGCCTTCTGAATTAACGTCACCATTCCAGTCCATTTTAGTTTGCTGATTCCTAGAATGTTGATGTTCACTCTTGCCATCTCCTGTTTGACCAATTCCACTTTGCCTTGATTCATGGACCTAACATTCCAGGTTCCTATGCAATATTACACTTTACAGCATCGGACCTTCCTTCCATCACCAGTCACATCCACAACAGGATGTTGTTTTTGCTTTAGCTCCATCCCTTCATTCTTTCTGAAAAAGAAATGCAGAAAGGCAAAATGGCTGTCTAAGAAAGCCTTACAAATAGCTGTGAAAAGAAGAGAAGCGAAAAGCAAAGGAGAAGAGGAAAGATACAAGCATCTTAATGAAGAGTTCCAAAGAAATGAAAGGAGAGATAAGAAAGCCTTCTTCAGCGATCAATGCAAAGAAATAGAGGAAAACAATAGAATGGGAAAGACTAGAGATGTCTTCAAGAAAAGTAGAGATACAAAGGGATACAAAGAGATACAAAGATGGGCTCAATAAAGGACAGAAATGGTATGGACCTAACAGAAGCAGAAGATATTAAGAAGAGGTGGCAAGAATACACAGAACTGTACAAAAATGATCTTCATGACCCAGATAATTGCAATGGTGTGATCACTCACCTAGAGCCAGACATCCTGGAATGTGAAGTCAAGTGGGTCTTAGGAAGCACCACTATGAACAAAGCTGGTGGAGGTGATGGAATTCCAGTTGAGCTATTTCAAATTCTGAAAGATGATGCTGTGACAGTGCTGCACTGAATATGTCAACAAATTTGGAAAATTCAGCAAAGGCCACGGCACTGGAAAAGGTCAGTTTTCATTCCAATCCCAAAGAAAGGCAATGCAAAGAATGCTCAAACTACTGCACAGTTTCCCTCATCTCACACACTAGTAGATTAATGCTCAAAATTCTCCAAGACAGGCTTTAGCATTATGTGAACCATGAACTTCCAGATGTTCAAGCTGGTTTTAGAAAAGGCGGAGGAACAAAAAATCAAATTGCGAACATCCGTTGGATCACCGAAAAAGGAACAGAGTTCCAGAAAAGCATCTATTTCTGCTTTATTGACTATGCCAAAGCCTTTGACTGTGTGGATCACAATAAACTGGAAAATTCTGAAAGAGATGGGAACCAGACCACCTGACCTGCCTCTTGAGAAACCTGTATGCAGGTCAAGAAGCGACAGTTAGTACTGGACATGTAACAATGGTCTGGTTCCAAATAGGAAAAGGAGTAGGTCAAGGCGGTATATTGTCGCCCTGCTTGTTTAACTTATATGCAGAGTACATCATGAGAAACACTGGGCTGGATGAAGCACAGCTGGGATCAAGATTGCCAGGAGAAATATCAATAACCTCAGATATGCAGATGACACCACCCTTATGGCAGAAAGTGAAGAGGAACTAAAAAGCCTCTTGATGAAAGTGAAAGAGGAGAGTGAAAAAGTTGGCTTAAAGCTCAACATTCAGAAAACTAAACTCATGGCATCCGGTCCCATCACTTCATGGCAAATACATGGGGAAACAGTGGAAACAGTGGCTGACTTTGTTTCTTTGGGCTCCAAAATCACTGCAGATGGTGATTGCAGCCATGAAATTAAAGACGCTTACCCCTTGGAGTAAGTTATGACCAACCTAGACAGCATATTAAAAAGCATAGACATTACTTTGTCAACAAAGGTCCTTCTAGTCAAGGCTATAATTTTTTCAGTATTATGTATATGTGAGAAATGGACTATAAAGAAAGCTGAGCGCAGAAGACTTGATGCTTTTGAACTATGGTGTTGGAGAAAACTCTTGAGTATTTTAAATTTAAAAATATATTTGTACATGGTTCATGCATTGATGGAGAGGTCATAAACTGTAATCAATATTAAATAATAAACAATGAATGAGAATAAAAAATTGCAAAGAAAAACATGTATCATGCTCTCAAGTTTATATAATAGCATAATATACTCCTATCCACAAATAAATAAGTGACAGAAAATGGTTGGAAATTTAAAAATAGAAAAATATATATAACCTTAAAATTCTTAAAGATTCTCCTTAAATGAAGAGGTAGAATTAATGAAAAAATAAATAAACTGAAGTAGCTCAGATTCCCAATGTCAAAACTTGATTTCTAAGAAGAAGGTAAAACAGAACATTTGGTGAGACAGACTAAGGAAAATGAGAAGGAAGAGATGTACTGTTAGAAGTGAGACTCACACAAATGCAGAATGGTCAATAGAATCTGAATTCCAGATATCATCCTTTAGTAGAAGAACTGCCTTTTAGCTTTCTGAATAGTGCCTTTAGGTGAACATCAGATTTTAGTTTAATTTTGTTTTATCTTAGAAGGGAACTTGCTTTGTAGTCTTTAATTTTCCTTTTATTTTCTCTGGAAACTGTAAAATAAGGAACGATCAGAAAACTCAAATTTCTTCAAAGTTTACTCAACATTTCTAAATGTAATCATTTTAAGTGAAAATTTGTTTATGAGACTTTAATGCTAATAACTAATGCTCTCATTTTGCAGTAGATTTATAATCCTAGAGTTTATGTAACTTGGATTATGATTTATTCTGTCATATGTTCCAAGATTGAAAAAAGATAACTGTAATAGTACATCTCTGTAGAAGTGGAGATATACAGTTTGTTTTTGTTAATTTTAGTCTCTTAGACATTTCTGACTGTTTGGAGACTCCATGGACTGTGGCCTGCCCGGTTCCTCTGTCCATGTGATTTCACAGACAAGAAGACTGGAGTTGGTTGCCATTTCCTTTTCCAGTATATGTAATTTTGATACATGATATCATCCCTGTTTATATGAAAGAGTACATATTTTTTAAAATTAGGACTTTTGGCTTTCAGAGATTTGAAATATCTAATAATTACTTTTTCTCTGAATCCTTTGCTATAGGTCACCTATTCCATCCAAATTGCCAAGAAAACATACACTCTCCCACTTGAAAAACAGTAAGTGGACATTCTTCTTTTCATAGAGTTGTTTTCAGTTTCTTACGTTTTTAATGGCTTCCTATAACTGAGTCTACATTAAAGCCTAAACATTTAAAGGCATGAGTATTTTATTTAGCATGTTGTCTTCTTGTTAATTCATGTCAGATTAGACTTTTGAGTCATTATCATTAGATTTTAAGTCTAATATTCAGATTCAATGATAATGATATAAATATTGGAGCATATGAAATACATGAACATCATTTTATGTAACTCCTTACTTTTAATTACATTACAAT
Organism: Cervus canadensis; assembly: GCF_019320065.1. Taxonomy (NCBI): domain Eukaryota; kingdom Metazoa; phylum Chordata; class Mammalia; order Artiodactyla; family Cervidae; genus Cervus; species Cervus canadensis. The sequence goes on along the minus strand of NC_057416.1, from coordinate 32,447,803 downwards.
TATAAATGAACTAATG